>NW_027367588.1:0-56719 GCF_046119375.1 Phyllobates terribilis
TCCCCTCTAGCTGTCCTGTCCATCACCAAGATAGGTGCGTTTTCTGCCATTTTAGGTAGAAGTAATGTTCAACCAATTTGCTTCTAATTTAGACAAAGTAGTAGGAAAGTTTATCAAACAAACTCTACATATGAGCTCTATCTATTTTACAATACGTGTAATATGTATTCACAAAATGTCCATTTTCTATATGTGTGAACTTCACATCTTTTTTTTTTTTAGTAAGTTTTAGTGCATGATGAGGTGGTGTTTACCTATAGGATCCACCATCTCTTGGACTGGGCACCATTGATGGTATTTATTGGGCCCCACGTTCTTAAGTAAATCTCAATATTGCTTCAAAAAGGTAGCTATGCATATACAGTTTACAGACAGAATGTTAACATATTAAGCAAGAGTGTGACAACTTATCAGTGCTAAATGTGCCATAAAAAAACCCAGCATGTAAAATTCTTAGCTTTGACAAGTGACAACATATCTGGCAAAATGCATTGTAAACCAAATGTAATTTTTAGCTGCAGTAAATTTTAGACAATCAAAATGATGTTAAAATGTGTGTGTTTCTTACAGTCTAGAGGCTGCTTATTCTGATGGAGGAAAACACTGACAGCATCCTTCATGATCACTGAAAGAACTGTTCTCCTTTCTCCTGCCCCACACTGATCTATCTGATCGGTGCAGTGCAGGGGAGAAAGTCACCAGGACTTGCACGGATGTTGCGCATCCTGTGTAGCTGAAAAAACTTCTGCAAGACTAGCCCTTGGACCTCTTTATGAAAAGAAGAACGACACTCCTGATATGTGAGGTGGCATGGATAGGGTCCCAATCAAACAAAGTTGTTGATTAGCCATTGAACCTTTCAGGTCATGTGATCAGTCACATTCCTGGAAGGAATTTCAAGATGTGGTAATGTATACGATGGATGAGTGTACATATATATATATATATATATATATATATATATATAAGTGTTTGTGTGTGTGGAGCTGCATGAGTATATAAGAGAGCTGTTGGTGTATGTAAGAAAGCTGTGTACAAGTATGTAGCAAAACAGTGCGTGTATGTAACAGAGGTGTGAGTGCATACTTCAAAGCTGTAGAAAAGCTATATGTGTTAGAACTGTGTTTGTGTATGGAGGAGAGTTGTGTGTGTATTTCGGAAAATTGCGTGTGTGATAGTAGTAGAGTTGTGTGTATGCAGGAGAGATGTGTGTATGTAGGAAAGAGGGTGGAAACTTATCAATGCTATAGGACCTATGCAAGAACCTAACATGATCAAATTTGACTCATGACAATACAGCTTTAAAAAATGCATTGGCAGCAATTGTACCGATCATCTACTTTCAATGAATTATCAGCAAATTGGTGAAAGTACACCTATTAAAAAAAAAATAACAGCCTCCTCCATATCCCCTCTAGCTGTCCTGTCCATCACCAAGATAGGTGCGTTTTCTGCCATTTTAGGTAAAAGTAATGTTCAACCAATTTGCTTCTAATTTAGACAAAGTAGTAGGAAAGTTTATCAAACAAACTCTACATATGAGCTCTATCTATTTTACAATACGTGTAATATGTATTCACAAAATGTCCATTTTCTATATGTGTGAACTTCACATCTTTTTTTTTTTTTAGTAAGTTTTAGTGCATGATGAGGTGGTGTTTACCTATAGGATCCACCATCTCTTGGACTGGGCACCATTGATGGTATTTATTGGGCCCCACGTTCTTAAGTAAATCTCAATATTGCTTCAAAAAGGTAGCTATGCATATACAGTTTACAGACAGAATGTTAACATATTAAGCAAGAGTGTGACAACTTATCAATGCTAAATGTGCCATAAAAAAACCCAGCATGTAAAATTCTTAGCTTTGACAAGTGACAACATATCTGGCAAAATGCATTGTAAACCAAATGTAATTTTTAGCTGCAGTAAATTTTAGACAATCAAAATGATGTTAAAATGTGTGTGTTTCTTACAGTCTAGAGGCTGCTTATTCTGATGGAGGAAAACACTGACAGCATCCTTCATGATCACTGAAAGAACTGTTCTCCTTTCTCCTGCCCCACACTGATCTATCTGATCGGTGCAGTGCAGGGGAGAAAGTCACCAGGACTTGCACGGATGTTGCGCATCCTGTGTAGCTGAAAAAACTTCTGCAAGACTAGCCCTTGGACCTCTTTATGAAAAGAAGAACGACACTCCTGATATGTGAGGTGGCATGGATAGGGTCCCAATCAAACAAAGTTGTTGATTAGCCATTGAACCTTTCAGGTCATGTGATCAGTCACATTCCTGGAAGGAATTTCAAGATGTGGTAATGTATACGATGGATGAGTGTACATATATATATATATATATATATATATAAGTGTTTGTGTGTGTGGAGCTGCATGAGTATATAAGAGAGCTGTTGGTGTATGTAAGAAAGCTGTGTACAAGTATGTAGCAAAACAGTGCGTGTATGTAACAGAGGTGTGAGTGCATACTTCAAAGCTGTAGAAAAGCTATATGTGTTAGAACTGTGTTTGTGTATGGAGGAGAGTTGTGTGTGTATTTCGGAAAATTGCGTGTGTGATAGTAGTAGAGTTGTGTGTATGCAGGAGAGATGTGTGTATGTAGGAAAGAGGGTGGAAACTTATCAATGCTATAGGACCTATGCAAGAACCTAACATGATCAAATTTGACTCATGACAATACAGCTTTAAAAAATGCATTGGCAGCAATTGTACCGATTATCTACTTTCAATGAATTATCAGCAAATTGGTGAAAGTACACCTATTAAAAAAAAAATAACAGCCTCCTCCATATCCCCTCTAGCTGTCCTGTCCATCACCAAGATAGGTGCGTTTTCTGCCATTTTAGGTAGAAGTAATGTTCAACCAATTTGCTTCTAATTTAGACAAAGTAGTAGGAAAGTTTATCAAACAAACTCTACATATGAGCTCTATCTATTTTACAATACGTGTAATATGTATTCACAAAATGTCCATTTTCTATATGTGTGAACTTCACATCTTTTTTTTTTTTTAGTAAGTTTTAGTGCATGATGAGGTGGTGTTTACCTATAGGATCCACCATCTCTTGGACTGGGCACCATTGATGGTATTTATTGGGCCCCACGTTCTTAAGTAAATCTCAATATTGCTTCAAAAAGGTAGCTATGCATATACAGTTTACAGACAGAATGTTAACATATTAAGCAAGAGTGTGACAACTTATCAGTGCTAAATGTGCCATAAAAAAACCCAGCATGTAAAATTCTTAGCTTTGACAAGTGACAACATATCTGGCAAAATGCATTGTAAACCAAATGTAATTTTTAGCTGCAGTAAATTTTAGACAATCAAAATGATGTTAAAATGTGTGTGTTTCTTACAGTCTAGAGGCTGCTTATTCTGATGGAGGAAAACACTGACAGCATCCTTCATGATCACTGAAAGAACTGTTCTCCTTTCTCCTGCCCCACACTGATCTATCTGATCGGTGCAGTGCAGGGGAGAAAGTCACCAGGACTTGCACGGATGTTGCGCATCCTGTGTAGCTGAAAAAACTTCTGCAAGACTAGCCCTTGGACCTCTTTATGAAAAGAAGAACGACACTCCTGATATGTGAGGTGGCATGGATAGGGTCCCAATCAAACAAAGTTGTTGATTAGCCATTGAACCTTTCAGGTCATGTGATCAGTCACATTCCTGGAAGGAATTTCAAGATGTGGTAATGTATACGATGGATGAGTGTACATATATATATATATATATATATATATATATAAGTGTTTGTGTGTGTGGAGCTGCATGAGTATATAAGAGAGCTGTTGGTGTATGTAAGAAAGCTGTGTACAAGTATGTAGCAAAACAGTGCGTGTATGTAACAGAGGTGTGAGTGCATACTTCAAAGCTGTAGAAAAGCTATATGTGTTAGAACTGTGTTTGTGTATGGAGGAGAGTTGTGTGTGTATTTCGGAAAATTGCGTGTGTGATAGTAGTAGAGTTGTGTGTATGCAGGAGAGATGTGTGTATGTAGGAAAGAGGGTGGAAACTTATCAATGCTATAGGACCTATGCAAGAACCTAACATGATCAAATTTGACTCATGACAATACAGCTTTAAAAAATGCATTGGCAGCAATTGTACCGATCATCTACTTTCAATGAATTATCAGCAAATTGGTGAAAGTACACCTATTAAAAAAAAAATAACAGCCTCCTCCATATCCCCTCTAGCTGTCCTGTCCATCACCAAGATAGGTGCGTTTTCTGCCATTTTAGGTAGAAGTAATGTTCAACCAATTTGCTTCTAATTTAGACAAAGTAGTAGGAAAGTTTAGCAAACAAACTCTACATATGAGCTCTATCTATTTTACAATACGTGTAATATGTATTCACAAAATGTCCATTTTCTATATGTGTGAACTTCACATCTTTTTTTTTTTTTAGTAAGTTTTAGTGCATGATGAGGTGGTGTTTACCTATAGGATCCACCATCTCTTGGACTGGGCACCATTGATGGTATTTATTGGGCCCCACGTTCTTAAGTAAATCTCAATATTGCTTCAAAAAGGTAGCTATGCATATACAGTTTACAGACAGAATGTTAACATATTAAGCAAGAGTGTGACAACTTATCAGTGCTAAATGTGCCATAAAAAAACCCAGCATGTAAAATTCTTAGCTTTGACAAGTGACAACATATCTGGCAAAATGCATTGTAAACCAAATGTAATTTTTAGCTGCAGTAAATTTTAGACAATCAAAATGATGTTAAAATGTGTGTGTTTCTTACAGTCTAGAGGCTGCTTATTCTGATGGAGGAAAACACTGACAGCATCCTTCATGATCACTGAAAGAACTGTTCTCCTTTCTCCTGCCCCACACTGATCTATCTGATCGGTGCAGTGCAGGGGAGAAAGTCACCAGGACTTGCACGGATGTTGCGCATCCTGTGTAGCTGAAAAAACTTCTGCAAGACTAGCCCTTGGACCTCTTTATGAAAAGAAGAACGACACTCCTGATATGTGAGGTGGCATGGATAGGGTCCCAATCAAACAAAGTTGTTGATTAGCCATTGAACCTTTCAGGTCATGTGATCAGTCACATTCCTGGAAGGAATTTCAAGATGTGGTAATGTATACGATGGATGAGTGTACATATATATATATATATATATATATATAAGTGTTTGTGTGTGTGGAGCTGCATGAGTATATAAGAGAGCTGTTGGTGTATGTAAGAAAGCTGTGTACAAGTATGTAGCAAAACAGTGCGTGTATGTAACAGAGGTGTGAGTGCATACTTCAAAGCTGTAGAAAAGCTATATGTGTTAGAACTGTGTTTGTGTATGGAGGAGAGTTGTGTGTGTATTTCGGAAAATTGCGTGTGTGATAGTAGTAGAGTTGTGTGTATGCAGGAGAGATGTGTGTATGTAGGAAAGAGGGTGGAAACTTATCAATGCTATAGGACCTATGCAAGAACCTAACATGATCAAATTTGACTCATGACAATACAGCTTTAAAAAATGCATTGGCAGCAATTGTACCGATCATCTACTTTCAATTAATTATCAGTAAATTGGTGAAAGTACACCTATTAAAAAAAAAATAACAGCCTCCTCCATATCCCCTCTAGCTGTCCTGTCCATCACCAAGATAGGTGCGTTTTCTGCCATTTTAGGTAGAAGTAATGTTCAACCAATTTGCTTCTAATTTAGACAAAGTAGTAGGAAAGTTTATCAAACAAACTCTACATATGAGCTCTATCTATTTTACAATACGTGTAATATGTATTCACAAAATGTCCATTTTCTATATGTGTGAACTTCACATCTTTTTTTTTTTTAGTAAGTTTTAGTGCATGATGAGGTGGTGTTTACCTATAGGATCCACCATCTCTTGGACTGGGCACCATTGATGGTATTTATTGGGCCCCACGTTCTTAAGTAAATCTCAATATTGCTTCAAAAAGGTAGCTATGCATATACAGTTTACAGACAGAATGTTAACATATTAAGCAAGAGTGTGACAACTTATCAGTGCTAAATGTGCCATAAAAAAACCCAGCATGTAAAATTCTTAGCTTTGACAAGTGACAACATATCTGGCAAAATGCATTGTAAACCAAATGTAATTTTTAGCTGCAGTAAATTTTAGACAATCAAAATGATGTTAAAATGTGTGTGTTTCTTACAGTCTAGAGGCTGCTTATTCTGATGGAGGAAAACACTGACAGCATCCTTCATGATCACTGAAAGAACTGTTCTCCTTTCTCCTGCCCCACACTGATCTATCTGATCGGTGCAGTGCAGGGGAGAAAGTCACCAGGACTTGCACGGATGTTGCGCATCCTGTGTAGCTGAAAAAACTTCTGCAAGACTAGCCCTTGGACCTCTTTATGAAAAGAAGAACGACACTCCTGATATGTGAGGTGGCATGGATAGGGTCCCAATCAAACAAAGTTGTTGATTAGCCATTGAACCTTTCAGGTCATGTGATCAGTCACATTCCTGGAAGGAATTTCAAGATGTGGTAATGTATACGATGGATGAGTGTACATATATATATATATATATATATATATATATATATAAGTGTTTGTGTGTGTGGAGCTGCATGAGTATATAAGAGAGCTGTTGGTGTATGTAAGAAAGCTGTGTACAAGTATGTAGCAAAACAGTGCGTGTATGTAACAGAGGTGTGAGTGCATACTTCAAAGCTGTAGAAAAGCTATATGTGTTAGAACTGTGTTTGTGTATGGAGGAGAGTTGTGTGTGTATTTCGGAAAATTGCGTGTGTGATAGTAGTAGAGTTGTGTGTATGCAGGAGAGATGTGTGTATGTAGGAAAGAGGGTGGAAACTTATCAATGCTATAGGACCTATGCAAGAACCTAACATGATCAAATTTGACTCATGACAATACAGCTTTAAAAAATGCATTGGCAGCAATTGTACCGATCATCTACTTTCAATGAATTATCAGCAAATTGGTGAAAGTACACCTATTAAAAAAAAAATAACAGCCTCCTCCATATCCCCTCTAGCTGTCCTGTCCATCACCAAGATAGGTGCGTTTTCTGCCATTTTAGGTAAAAGTAATGTTCAACCAATTTGCTTCTAATTTAGACAAAGTAGTAGGAAAGTTTATCAAACAAACTCTACATATGAGCTCTATCTATTTTACAATACGTGTAATATGTATTCACAAAATGTCCATTTTCTATATGTGTGAACTTCACATCTTTTTTTTTTTTTAGTAAGTTTTAGTGCATGATGAGGTGGTGTTTACCTATAGGATCCACCATCTCTTGGACTGGGCACCATTGATGGTATTTATTGGGCCCCACGTTCTTAAGTAAATCTCAATATTGCTTCAAAAAGGTAGCTATGCATATACAGTTTACAGACAGAATGTTAACATATTAAGCAAGAGTGTGACAACTTATCAATGCTAAATGTGCCATAAAAAAACCCAGCATGTAAAATTCTTAGCTTTGACAAGTGACAACATATCTGGCAAAATGCATTGTAAACCAAATGTAATTTTTAGCTGCAGTAAATTTTAGACAATCAAAATGATGTTAAAATGTGTGTGTTTCTTACAGTCTAGAGGCTGCTTATTCTGATGGAGGAAAACACTGACAGCATCCTTCATGATCACTGAAAGAACTGTTCTCCTTTCTCCTGCCCCACACTGATCTATCTGATCGGTGCAGTGCAGGGGAGAAAGTCACCAGGACTTGCACGGATGTTGCGCATCCTGTGTAGCTGAAAAAACTTCTGCAAGACTAGCCCTTGGACCTCTTTATGAAAAGAAGAACGACACTCCTGATATGTGAGGTGGCATGGATAGGGTCCCAATCAAACAAAGTTGTTGATTAGCCATTGAACCTTTCAGGTCATGTGATCAGTCACATTCCTGGAAGGAATTTCAAGATGTGGTAATGTATACGATGGATGAGTGTACATATATATATATATATATATATATATAAGTGTTTGTGTGTGTGGAGCTGCATGAGTATATAAGAGAGCTGTTGGTGTATGTAAGAAAGCTGTGTACAAGTATGTAGCAAAACAGTGCGTGTATGTAACAGAGGTGTGAGTGCATACTTCAAAGCTGTAGAAAAGCTATATGTGTTAGAACTGTGTTTGTGTATGGAGGAGAGTTGTGTGTGTATTTCGGAAAATTGCGTGTGTGATAGTAGTAGAGTTGTGTGTATGCAGGAGAGATGTGTGTATGTAGGAAAGAGGGTGGAAACTTATCAATGCTATAGGACCTATGCAAGAACCTAACATGATCAAATTTGACTCATGACAATACAGCTTTAAAAAATGCATTGGCAGCAATTGTACCGATCATCTACTTTCAATGAATTATCAGCAAATTGGTGAAAGTACACCTATTAAAAAAAAAATAACAGCCTCCTCCATATCCCCTCTAGCTGTCCTGTCCATCACCAAGATAGGTGCGTTTTCTGCCATTTTAGGTAGAAGTAATGTTCAACCAATTTGCTTCTAATTTAGACAAAGTAGTAGGAAAGTTTATCAAACAAACTCTACATATGAGCTCTATCTATTTTACAATACGTGTAATATGTATTCACAAAATGTCCATTTTCTATATGTGTGAACTTCACATCTTTTTTTTTTTTTAGTAAGTTTTAGTGCATGATGAGGTGGTGTTTACCTATAGGATCCACCATCTCTTGGACTGGGCACCATTGATGGTATTTATTGGGCCCCACGTTCTTAAGTAAATCTCAATATTGCTTCAAAAAGGTAGCTATGCATATACAGTTTACAGACAGAATGTTAACATATTAAGCAAGAGTGTGACAACTTATCAGTGCTAAATGTGCCATAAAAAAACCCAGCATGTAAAATTCTTAGCTTTGACAAGTGACAACATATCTGGCAAAATGCATTGTAAACCAAATGTAATTTTTAGCTGCAGTAAATTTTAGACAATCAAAATGATGTTAAAATGTGTGTGTTTCTTACAGTCTAGAGGCTGCTTATTCTGATGGAGGAAAACACTGACAGCATCCTTCATGATCACTGAAAGAACTGTTCTCCTTTCTCCTGCCCCACACTGATCTATCTGATCGGTGCAGTGCAGGGGAGAAAGTCACCAGGACTTGCACGGATGTTGCGCATCCTGTGTAGCTGAAAAAACTTCTGCAAGACTAGCCCTTGGACCTCTTTATGAAAAGAAGAACGACACTCCTGATATGTGAGGTGGCATGGATAGGGTCCCAATCAAACAAAGTTGTTGATTAGCCATTGAACCTTTCAGGTCATGTGATCAGTCACATTCCTGGAAGGAATTTCAAGATGTGGTAATGTATACGATGGATGAGTGTACATATATATATATATATATATATATATATATAAGTGTTTGTGTGTGTGGAGCTGCATGAGTATATAAGAGAGCTGTTGGTGTATGTAAGAAAGCTGTGTACAAGTATGTAGCAAAACAGTGCGTGTATGTAACAGAGGTGTGAGTGCATACTTCAAAGCTGTAGAAAAGCTATATGTGTTAGAACTGTGTTTGTGTATGGAGGAGAGTTGTGTGTGTATTTCGGAAAATTGCGTGTGTGATAGTAGTAGAGTTGTGTGTATGCAGGAGAGATGTGTGTATGTAGGAAAGAGGGTGGAAACTTATCAATGCTATAGGACCTATGCAAGAACCTAACATGATCAAATTTGACTCATGACAATACAGCTTTAAAAAATGCATTGGCAGCAATTGTACCGATCATCTACTTTCAATGAATTATCAGCAAATTGGTGAAAGTACACCTATTAAAAAAAAAATAACAGCCTCCTCCATATCCCCTCTAGCTGTCCTGTCCATCACCAAGATAGGTGCGTTTTCTGCCATTTTAGGTAGAAGTAATGTTCAACCAATTTGCTTCTAATTTAGACAAAGTAGTAGGAAAGTTTAGCAAACAAACTCTACATATGAGCTCTATCTATTTTACAATACGTGTAATATGTATTCACAAAATGTCCATTTTCTATATGTGTGAACTTCACATCTTTTTTTTTTTTTAGTAAGTTTTAGTGCATGATGAGGTGGTGTTTACCTATAGGATCCACCATCTCTTGGACTGGGCACCATTGATGGTATTTATTGGGCCCCACGTTCTTAAGTAAATCTCAATATTGCTTCAAAAAGGTAGCTATGCATATACAGTTTACAGACAGAATGTTAACATATTAAGCAAGAGTGTGACAACTTATCAGTGCTAAATGTGCCATAAAAAAACCCAGCATGTAAAATTCTTAGCTTTGACAAGTGACAACATATCTGGCAAAATGCATTGTAAACCAAATGTAATTTTTAGCTGCAGTAAATTTTAGACAATCAAAATGATGTTAAAATGTGTGTGTTTCTTACAGTCTAGAGGCTGCTTATTCTGATGGAGGAAAACACTGACAGCATCCTTCATGATCACTGAAAGAACTGTTCTCCTTTCTCCTGCCCCACACTGATCTATCTGATCGGTGCAGTGCAGGGGAGAAAGTCACCAGGACTTGCACGGATGTTGCGCATCCTGTGTAGCTGAAAAAACTTCTGCAAGACTAGCCCTTGGACCTCTTTATGAAAAGAAGAACGACACTCCTGATATGTGAGGTGGCATGGATAGGGTCCCAATCAAACAAAGTTGTTGATTAGCCATTGAACCTTTCAGGTCATGTGATCAGTCACATTCCTGGAAGGAATTTCAAGATGTGGTAATGTATACGATGGATGAGTGTACATATATATATATATATATATATATATATATAAGTGTTTGTGTGTGTGGAGCTGCATGAGTATATAAGAGAGCTGTTGGTGTATGTAAGAAAGCTGTGTACAAGTATGTAGCAAAACAGTGCGTGTATGTAACAGAGGTGTGAGTGCATACTTCAAAGCTGTAGAAAAGCTATATGTGTTAGAACTGTGTTTGTGTATGGAGGAGAGTTGTGTGTGTATTTCGGAAAATTGCGTGTGTGATAGTAGTAGAGTTGTGTGTATGCAGGAGAGATGTGTGTATGTAGGAAAGAGGGTGGAAACTTATCAATGCTATAGGACCTATGCAAGAACCTAACATGATCAAATTTGACTCATGACAATACAGCTTTAAAAAATGCATTGGCAGCAATTGTACCGATCATCTACTTTCAATGAATTATCAGCAAATTGGTGAAAGTACACCTATTAAAAAAAAAATAACAGCCTCCTCCATATCCCCTCTAGCTGTCCTGTCCATCACCAAGATAGGTGCGTTTTCTGCCATTTTAGGTAGAAGTAATGTTCAACCAATTTGCTTCTAATTTAGACAAAGTAGTAGGAAAGTTTATCAAACAAACTCTACATATGAGCTCTATCTATTTTACAATACGTGTAATATGTATTCACAAAATGTCCATTTTCTATATGTGTGAACTTCACATCTTTTTTTTTTTTAGTAAGTTTTAGTGCATGATGAGGTGGTGTTTACCTATAGGATCCACCATCTCTTGGACTGGGCACCATTGATGGTATTTATTGGGCCCCACGTTCTTAAGTAAATCTCAATATTGCTTCAAAAAGGTAGCTATGCATATACAGTTTACAGACAGAATGTTAACATATTAAGCAAGAGTGTGACAACTTATCAGTGCTAAATGTGCCATAAAAAAACCCAGCATGTAAAATTCTTAGCTTTGACAAGTGACAACATATCTGGCAAAATGCATTGTAAACCAAATGTAATTTTTAGCTGCAGTAAATTTTAGACAATCAAAATGATGTTAAAATGTGTGTGTTTCTTACAGTCTAGAGGCTGCTTATTCTGATGGAGGAAAACACTGACAGCATCCTTCATGATCACTGAAAGAACTGTTCTCCTTTCTCCTGCCCCACACTGATCTATCTGATCGGTGCAGTGCAGGGGAGAAAGTCACCAGGACTTGCACGGATGTTGCGCATCCTGTGTAGCTGAAAAAACTTCTGCAAGACTAGCCCTTGGACCTCTTTATGAAAAGAAGAACGACACTCCTGATATGTGAGGTGGCATGGATAGGGTCCCAATCAAACAAAGTTGTTGATTAGCCATTGAACCTTTCAGGTCATGTGATCAGTCACATTCCTGGAAGGAATTTCAAGATGTGGTAATGTATACGATGGATGAGTGTACATATATATATATATATATATAAGTGTTTGTGTGTGTGGAGCTGCATGAGTATATAAGAGAGCTGTTGGTGTATGTAAGAAAGCTGTGTACAAGTATGTAGCAAAACAGTGCGTGTATGTAACAGAGGTGTGAGTGCATACTTCAAAGCTGTAGAAAAGCTATATGTGTTAGAACTGTGTTTGTGTATGGAGGAGAGTTGTGTGTGTATTTCGGAAAATTGCGTGTGTGATAGTAGTAGAGTTGTGTGTATGCAGGAGAGATGTGTGTATGTAGGAAAGAGGGTGGAAACTTATCAATGCTATAGGACCTATGCAAGAACCTAACATGATCAAATTTGACTCATGACAATACAGCTTTAAAAAATGCATTGGCAGCAATTGTACCGATCATCTACTTTCAATTAATTATCAGTAAATTGGTGAAAGTACACCTATTAAAAAAAAAATAACAGCCTCCTCCATATCCCCTCTAGCTGTCCTGTCCATCACCAAGATAGGTGCGTTTTCTGCCATTTTAGGTAGAAGTAATGTTCAACCAATTTGCTTCTAATTTAGACAAAGTAGTAGGAAAGTTTATCAAACAAACTCTACATATGAGCTCTATCTATTTTACAATACGTGTAATATGTATTCACAAAATGTCCATTTTCTATATGTGTGAACTTCACATCTTTTTTTTTTTTAGTAAGTTTTAGTGCATGATGAGGTGGTGTTTACCTATAGGATCCACCATCTCTTGGACTGGGCACCATTGATGGTATTTATTGGGCCCCACGTTCTTAAGTAAATCTCAATATTGCTTCAAAAAGGTAGCTATGCATATACAGTTTACAGACAGAATGTTAACATATTAAGCAAGAGTGTGACAACTTATCAGTGCTAAATGTGCCATAAAAAAACCCAGCATGTAAAATTCTTAGCTTTGACAAGTGACAACATATCTGGCAAAATGCATTGTAAACCAAATGTAATTTTTAGCTGCAGTAAATTTTAGACAATCAAAATGATGTTAAAATGTGTGTGTTTCTTACAGTCTAGAGGCTGCTTATTCTGATGGAGGAAAACACTGACAGCATCCTTCATGATCACTGAAAGAACTGTTCTCCTTTCTCCTGCCCCACACTGATCTATCTGATCGGTGCAGTGCAGGGGAGAAAGTCACCAGGACTTGCACGGATGTTGCGCATCCTGTGTAGCTGAAAAAACTTCTGCAAGACTAGCCCTTGGACCTCTTTATGAAAAGAAGAACGACACTCCTGATATGTGAGGTGGCATGGATAGGGTCCCAATCAAACAAAGTTGTTGATTAGCCATTGAACCTTTCAGGTCATGTGATCAGTCACATTCCTGGAAGGAATTTCAAGATGTGGTAATGTATACGATGGATGAGTGTACATATATATATATATATATATAAGTGTTTGTGTGTGTGGAGCTGCATGAGTATATAAGAGAGCTGTTGGTGTATGTAAGAAAGCTGTGTACAAGTATGTAGCAAAACAGTGCGTGTATGTAACAGAGGTGTGAGTGCATACTTCAAAGCTGTAGAAAAGCTATATGTGTTAGAACTGTGTTTGTGTATGGAGGAGAGTTGTGTGTGTATTTCGGAAAATTGCGTGTGTGATAGTAGTAGAGTTGTGTGTATGCAGGAGAGATGTGTGTATGTAGGAAAGAGGGTGGAAACTTATCAATGCTATAGGACCTATGCAAGAACCTAACATGATCAAATTTGACTCATGACAATACAGCTTTAAAAAATGCATTGGCAGCAATTGTACCGATCATCTACTTTCAATGAATTATCAGCAAATTGGTGAAAGTACACCTATTAAAAAAAAAATAACAGCCTCCTCCATATCCCCTCTAGCTGTCCTGTCCATCACCAAGATAGGTGCGTTTTCTGCCATTTTAGGTAGAAGTAATGTTCAACCAATTTGCTTCTAATTTAGACAAAGTAGTAGGAAAGTTTATCAAACAAACTCTACATATGAGCTCTATCTATTTTACAATACGTGTAATATGTATTCACAAAATGTCCATTTTCTATATGTGTGAACTTCACATCTTTTTTTTTTTTTAGTAAGTTTTAGTGCATGATGAGGTGGTGTTTACCTATAGGATCCACCATCTCTTGGACTGGGCACCATTGATGGTATTTATTGGGCCCCACGTTCTTAAGTAAATCTCAATATTGCTTCAAAAAGGTAGCTATGCATATACAGTTTACAGACAGAATGTTAACATATTAAGCAAGAGTGTGACAACTTATCAGTGCTAAATGTGCCATAAAAAAACCCAGCATGTAAAATTCTTAGCTTTGACAAGTGACAACATATCTGGCAAAATGCATTGTAAACCAAATGTAATTTTTAGCTGCAGTAAATTTTAGACAATCAAAATGATGTTAAAATGTGTGTGTTTCTTACAGTCTAGAGGCTGCTTATTCTGATGGAGGAAAACACTGACAGCATCCTTCATGATCACTGAAAGAACTGTTCTCCTTTCTCCTGCCCCACACTGATCTATCTGATCGGTGCAGTGCAGGGGAGAAAGTCACCAGGACTTGCACGGATGTTGCGCATCCTGTGTAGCTGAAAAAACTTCTGCAAGACTAGCCCTTGGACCTCTTTATGAAAAGAAGAACGACACTCCTGATATGTGAGGTGGCATGGATAGGGTCCCAATCAAACAAAGTTGTTGATTAGCCATTGAACCTTTCAGGTCATGTGATCAGTCACATTCCTGGAAGGAATTTCAAGATGTGGTAATGTATACGATGGATGAGTGTACATATATATATATATATATATATATATATAAGTGTTTGTGTGTGTGGAGCTGCATGAGTATATAAGAGAGCTGTTGGTGTATGTAAGAAAGCTGTGTACAAGTATGTAGCAAAACAGTGCGTGTATGTAACAGAGGTGTGAGTGCATACTTCAAAGCTGTAGAAAAGCTATATGTGTTAGAACTGTGTTTGTGTATGGAGGAGAGTTGTGTGTGTATTTCGGAAAATTGCGTGTGTGATAGTAGTAGAGTTGTGTGTATGCAGGAGAGATGTGTGTATGTAGGAAAGAGGGTGGAAACTTATCAATGCTATAGGACCTATGCAAGAACCTAACATGATCAAATTTGACTCATGACAATACAGCTTTAAAAAATGCATTGGCAGCAATTGTACCGATCATCTACTTTCAATGAATTATCAGCAAATTGGTGAAAGTACACCTATTAAAAAAAAAATAACAGCCTCCTCCATATCCCCTCTAGCTGTCCTGTCCATCACCAAGATAGGTGCGTTTTCTGCCATTTTAGGTAGAAGTAATGTTCAACCAATTTGCTTCTAATTTAGACAAAGTAGTAGGAAAGTTTATCAAACAAACTCTACATATGAGCTCTATCTATTTTACAATACGTGTAATATGTATTCACAAAATGTCCATTTTCTATATGTGTGAACTTCACATCTTTTTTTTTTTTTAGTAAGTTTTAGTGCATGATGAGGTGGTGTTTACCTATAGGATCCACCATCTCTTGGACTGGGCACCATTGATGGTATTTATTGGGCCCCACGTTCTTAAGTAAATCTCAATATTGCTTCAAAAAGGTAGCTATGCATATACAGTTTACAGACAGAATGTTAACATATTAAGCAAGAGTGTGACAACTTATCAGTGCTAAATGTGCCATAAAAAAACCCAGCATGTAAAATTCTTAGCTTTGACAAGTGACAACATATCTGGCAAAATGCATTGTAAACCAAATGTAATTTTTAGCTGCAGTAAATTTTAGACAATCAAAATGATGTTAAAATGTGTGTGTTTCTTACAGTCTAGAGGCTGCTTATTCTGATGGAGGAAAACACTGACAGCATCCTTCATGATCACTGAAAGAACTGTTCTCCTTTCTCCTGCCCCACACTGATCTATCTGATCGGTGCAGTGCAGGGGAGAAAGTCACCAGGACTTGCACGGATGTTGCGCATCCTGTGTAGCTGAAAAAACTTCTGCAAGACTAGCCCTTGGACCTCTTTATGAAAAGAAGAACGACACTCCTGATATGTGAGGTGGCATGGATAGGGTCCCAATCAAACAAAGTTGTTGATTAGCCATTGAACCTTTCAGGTCATGTGATCAGTCACATTCCTGGAAGGAATTTCAAGATGTGGTAATGTATACGATGGATGAGTGTACATATATATATATATATATATAAGTGTTTGTGTGTGTGGAGCTGCATGAGTATATAAGAGAGCTGTTGGTGTATGTAAGAAAGCTGTGTACAAGTATGTAGCAAAACAGTGCGTGTATGTAACAGAGGTGTGAGTGCATACTTCAAAGCTGTAGAAAAGCTATATGTGTTAGAACTGTGTTTGTGTATGGAGGAGAGTTGTGTGTGTATTTCGGAAAATTGCGTGTGTGATAGTAGTAGAGTTGTGTGTATGCAGGAGAGATGTGTGTATGTAGGAAAGAGGGTGGAAACTTATCAATGCTATAGGACCTATGCAAGAACCTAACATGATCAAATTTGACTCATGACAATACAGCTTTAAAAAATGCATTGGCAGCAATTGTACCGATCATCTACTTTCAATTAATTATCAGTAAATTGGTGAAAGTACACCTATTAAAAAAAAAATAACAGCCTCCTCCATATCCCCTCTAGCTGTCCTGTCCATCACCAAGATAGGTGCGTTTTCTGCCATTTTAGGTAGAAGTAATGTTCAACCAATTTGCTTCTAATTTAGACAAAGTAGTAGGAAAGTTTATCAAACAAACTCTACATATGAGCTCTATCTATTTTACAATACGTGTAATATGTATTCACAAAATGTCCATTTTCTATATGTGTGAACTTCACATCTTTTTTTTTTTTAGTAAGTTTTAGTGCATGATGAGGTGGTGTTTACCTATAGGATCCACCATCTCTTGGACTGGGCACCATTGATGGTATTTATTGGGCCCCACGTTCTTAAGTAAATCTCAATATTGCTTCAAAAAGGTAGCTATGCATATACAGTTTACAGACAGAATGTTAACATATTAAGCAAGAGTGTGACAACTTATCAGTGCTAAATGTGCCATAAAAAAACCCAGCATGTAAAATTCTTAGCTTTGACAAGTGACAACATATCTGGCAAAATGCATTGTAAACCAAATGTAATTTTTAGCTGCAGTAAATTTTAGACAATCACAATGATGTTAAAATGTGTGTGTTTCTTACAGTCTAGAGGCTGCTTATTCTGATGGAGGAAAACACTGACAGCATCCTTCATGATCACTGAAAGAACTATTCTCCTTTCTCCTGCCCCACACTGATCTATCTGATCGGTGCAGTGCAGGGGAGAAAGTCACCAGGACTTGCACGGATGTTGCGCATCCTGTGTAGCTGAAAAAACTTCTGCAAGACTAGCCCTTGGACCTCTTTATGAAAAGAAGAACGACACTCCTGATATGTGAGGTGGCATGGATAGGGTCCCAATCAAACAAAGTTGTTGATTAGCCATTGAACCTTTCAGGTCATGTGATCAGTCACATTCCTGGAAGGAATTTCAAGATGTGGTAATGTATACGATGGATGAGTGTACATATATATATATATATATATATATAAGTGTTTGTGTGTGTGGAGCTGCATGAGTATATAAGAGAGCTGTTGGTGTATGTAAGAAAGCTGTGTACAAGTATGTAGCAAAACAGTGCGTGTATGTAACAGAGGTGTGAGTGCATACTTCAAAGCTGTAGAAAAGCTATATGTGTTAGAACTGTGTTTGTGTATGGAGGAGAGTTGTGTGTGTATTTCGGAAAATTGCGTGTGTGATAGTAGTAGAGTTGTGTGTATGCAGGAGAGATGTGTGTATGTAGGAAAGAGGGTGGAAACTTATCAATGCTATAGGACCTATGCAAGAACCTAACATGATCAAATTTGACTCATGACAATACAGCTTTAAAAAATGCATTGGCAGCAATTGTACCGATCATCTACTTTCAATGAATTATCAGCAAATTGGTGAAAGTACACCTATTAAAAAAAAAATAACAGCCTCCTCCATATCCCCTCTAGCTGTCCTGTCCATCACCAAGATAGGTGCGTTTTCTGCCATTTTAGGTAGAAGTAATGTTCAACCAATTTGCTTCTAATTTAGACAAAGTAGTAGGAAAGTTTATCAAACAAACTCTACATATGAGCTCTATCTATTTTACAATACGTGTAATATGTATTCACAAAATGTCCATTTTCTATATGTGTGAACTTCACATCTTTTTTTTTTTTTAGTAAGTTTTAGTGCATGATGAGGTGGTGTTTACCTATAGGATCCACCATCTCTTGGACTGGGCACCATTGATGGTATTTATTGGGCCCCACGTTCTTAAGTAAATCTCAATATTGCTTCAAAAAGGTAGCTATGCATATACAGTTTACAGACAGAATGTTAACATATTAAGCAAGAGTGTGACAACTTATCAGTGCTAAATGTGCCATAAAAAAACCCAGCATGTAAAATTCTTAGCTTTGACAAGTGACAACATATCTGGCAAAATGCATTGTAAACCAAATGTAATTTTTAGCTGCAGTAAATTTTAGACAATCAAAATGATGTTAAAATGTGTGTGTTTCTTACAGTCTAGAGGCTGCTTATTCTGATGGAGGAAAACACTGACAGCATCCTTCATGATCACTGAAAGAACTGTTCTCCTTTCTCCTGCCCCACACTGATCTATCTGATCGGTGCAGTGCAGGGGAGAAAGTCACCAGGACTTGCACGGATGTTGCGCATCCTGTGTAGCTGAAAAAACTTCTGCAAGACTAGCCCTTGGACCTCTTTATGAAAAGAAGAACGACACTCCTGATATGTGAGGTGGCATGGATAGGGTCCCAATCAAACAAAGTTGTTGATTAGCCATTGAACCTTTCAGGTCATGTGATCAGTCACATTCCTGGAAGGAATTTCAAGATGTGGTAATGTATACGATGGATGAGTGTACATATATATATATATATATATATATATATATAAGTGTTTGTGTGTGTGGAGCTGCATGAGTATATAAGAGAGCTGTTGGTGTATGTAAGAAAGCTGTGTACAAGTATGTAGCAAAACAGTGCGTGTATGTAACAGAGGTGTGAGTGCATACTTCAAAGCTGTAGAAAAGCTATATGTGTTAGAACTGTGTTTGTGTATGGAGGAGAGTTGTGTGTGTATTTCGGAAAATTGCGTGTGTGATAGTAGTAGAGTTGTGTGTATGCAGGAGAGATGTGTGTATGTAGGAAAGAGGGTGGAAACTTATCAATGCTATAGGACCTATGCAAGAACCTAACATGATCAAATTTGACTCATGACAATACAGCTTTAAAAAATGCATTGGCAGCAATTGTACCGATCATCTACTTTCAATGAATTATCAGCAAATTGGTGAAAGTACACCTATTAAAAAAAAAATAACAGCCTCCTCCATATCCCCTCTAGCTGTCCTGTCCATCACCAAGATAGGTGCGTTTTCTGCCATTTTAGGTAGAAGTAATGTTCAACCAATTTGCTTCTAATTTAGACAAAGTAGTAGGAAAGTTTATCAAACAAACTCTACATATGAGCTCTATCTATTTTACAATACGTGTAATATGTATTCACAAAATGTCCATTTTCTATATGTGTGAACTTCACATCTTTTTTTTTTTTAGTAAGTTTTAGTGCATGATGAGGTGGTGTTTACCTATAGGATCCACCATCTCTTGGACTGGGCACCATTGATGGTATTTATTGGGCCCCACGTTCTTAAGTAAATCTCAATATTGCTTCAAAAAGGTAGCTATGCATATACAGTTTACAGACAGAATGTTAACATATTAAGCAAGAGTGTGACAACTTATCAGTGCTAAATGTGCCATAAAAAAACCCAGCATGTAAAATTCTTAGCTTTGACAAGTGACAACATATCTGGCAAAATGCATTGTAAACCAAATGTAATTTTTAGCTGCAGTAAATTTTAGACAATCAAAATGATGTTAAAATGTGTGTGTTTCTTACAGTCTAGAGGCTGCTTATTCTGATGGAGGAAAACACTGACAGCATCCTTCATGATCACTGAAAGAACTGTTCTCCTTTCTCCTGCCCCACACTGATCTATCTGATCGGTGCAGTGCAGGGGAGAAAGTCACCAGGACTTGCACGGATGTTGCGCATCCTGTGTAGCTGAAAAAAATTCTGCAAGACTAGCCCTTGGACCTCTTTATGAAAAGAAGAACGACACTCCTGATATGTGAGGTGGCATGGATAGGGTCCCAATCAAACAAAGTTGTTGATTAGCCATTGAACCTTTCAGGTCATGTGATCAGTCACATTCCTGGAAGGAATTTCAAGATGTGGTAATGTATACGATGGATGAGTGTACATATATATATATATATATATATATAAGTGTTTGTGTGTGGAGCTGCATGAGTATATAAGAGAGCTGTTGGTGTATGTAAGAAAGCTGTGTACAAGTATGTAGCAAAACAGTGCGTGTATGTAACAGAGGTGTGAGTGCATACTTCAAAGCTGTAGAAAAGCTATATGTGTTAGAACTGTGTTTGTGTATGGAGGAGAGTTGTGTGTGTATTTCGGAAAATTGCGTGTGTGATAGTAGTAGAGTTGTGTGTATGCAGGAGAGATGTGTGTATGTAGGAAAGAGGGTGGAAACTTATCAATGCTATAGGACCTATGCAAGAACCTAACATGATCAAATTTGACTCATGACAATACAGCTTTAAAAAATGCATTGGCAGCAATTGTACCGATCATCTACTTTCAATGAATTATCAGCAAATTGGTGAAAGTACACCTATTAAAAAAAAAATAACAGCCTCCTCCATATCCCCTCTAGCTGTCCTGTCCATCACCAAGATAGGTGCGTTTTCTGCCATTTTAGGTAGAAGTAATGTTCAACCAATTTGCTTCTAATTTAGACAAAGTAGTAGGAAAGTTTATCAAACAAACTCTACATATGAGCTCTATCTATTTTACAATACGTGTAATATGTATTCACAAAATGTCCATTTTCTATATGTGTGAACTTCACATCTTTTTTTTTTTTAGTAAGTTTTAGTGCATGATGAGGTGGTGTTTACCTATAGGATCCACCATCTCTTGGACTGGGCACCATTGATGGTATTTATTGGGCCCCACGTTCTTAAGTAAATCTCAATATTGCTTCAAAAAGGTAGCTATGCATATACAGTTTACAGACAGAATGTTAACATATTAAGCAAGAGTGTGACAACTTATCAGTGCTAAATGTGCCATAAAAAAACCCAGCATGTAAAATTCTTAGCTTTGACAAGTGACAACATATCTGGCAAAATGCATTGTAAACCAAATGTAATTTTTAGCTGCAGTAAATTTTAGACAATCAAAATGATGTTAAAATGTGTGTGTTTCTTACAGTCTAGAGGCTGCTTATTCTGATGGAGGAAAACACTGACAGCATCCTTCATGATCACTGAAAGAACTGTTCTCCTTTCTCCTGCCCCACACTGATCTATCTGATCGGTGCAGTGCAGGGGAGAAAGTCACCAGGACTTGCACGGATGTTGCGCATCCTGTGTAGCTGAAAAAACTTCTGCAAGACTAGCCCTTGGACCTCTTTATGAAAAGAAGAACGACACTCCTGATATGTGAGGTGGCATGGATAGGGTCCCAATCAAACAAAGTTGTTGATTAGCCATTGAACCTTTCAGGTCATGTGATCAGTCACATTCCTGGAAGGAATTTCAAGATGTGGTAATGTATACGATGGATGAGTGTACATATATATATATATATATATATATATAAGTGTTTGTGTGTGTGGAGCTGCATGAGTATATAAGAGAGCTGTTGGTGTATGTAAGAAAGCTGTGTACAAGTATGTAGCAAAGCAGTGCGTGTATGTAACAGAGGTGTGAGTGCATACTTCAAAGCTGTAGAAAAGCTATATGTGTTAGAACTGTGTTTGTGTATGGAGGAGAGTTGTGTGTGTATTTCGGAAAATTGCGTGTGTGATAGTAGTAGAGTTGTGTGTATGCAGGAGAGATGTGTGTATGTAGGAAAGAGGGTGGAAACTTATCAATGCTATAGGACCTATGCAAGAACCTAACATGATCAAATTTGACTCATGACAATACAGCTTTAAAAAATGCATTGGCAGCAATTGTACCGATCATCTACTTTCAATTAATTATCAGTAAATTGGTGAAAGTACACCTATTAAAAAAAAAATAACAGCCTCCTCCATATCCCCTCTAGCTGTCCTGTCCATCACCAAGATAGGTGCGTTTTCTGCCATTTTAGGTAGAAGTAATGTTCAACCAATTTGCTTCTAATTTAGACAAAGTAGTAGGAAAGTTTATCAAACAAACTCTACATATGAGCTCTATCTATTTTACAATACGTGTAATATGTATTCACAAAATGTCCATTTTCTATATGTGTGAACTTCACATCTTTTTTTTTTTTAGTAAGTTTTAGTGCATGATGAGGTGGTGTTTACCTATAGGATCCACCATCTCTTGGACTGGGCACCATTGATGGTATTTATTGGGCCCCACGTTCTTAAGTAAATCTCAATATTGCTTCAAAAAGGTAGCTATGCATATACAGTTTACAGACAGAATGTTAACATATTAAGCAAGAGTGTGACAACTTATCAGTGCTAAATGTGCCATAAAAAAACCCAGCATGTAAAATTCTTAGCTTTGACAAGTGACAACATATCTGGCAAAATGCATTGTAAACCAAATGTAATTTTTAGCTGCAGTAAATTTTAGACAATCAAAATGATGTTAAAATGTGTGTGTTTCTTACAGTCTAGAGGCTGCTTATTCTGATGGAGGAAAACACTGACAGCATCCTTCATGATCACTGAAAGAACTGTTCTCCTTTCTCCTGCCCCACACTGATCTATCTGATCGGTGCAGTGCAGGGGAGAAAGTCACCAGGACTTGCACGGATGTTGCGCATCCTGTGTAGCTGAAAAAACTTCTGCAAGACTAGCCCTTGGACCTCTTTATGAAAAGAAGAACGACACTCCTGATATGTGAGGTGGCATGGATAGGGTCCCAATCAAACAAAGTTGTTGATTAGCCATTGAACCTTTCAGGTCATGTGATCAGTCACATTCCTGGAAGGAATTTCAAGATGTGGTAATGTATACGATGGATGAGTGTACATATATATATATATATATATATAAGTGTTTGTGTGTGTGGAGCTGCATGAGTATATAAGAGAGCTGTTGGTGTATGTAAGAAAGCTGTGTACAAGTATGTAGCAAAACAGTGCGTGTATGTAACAGAGGTGTGAGTGCATACTTCAAAGCTGTAGAAAAGCTATATGTGTTAGAACTGTGTTTGTGTATGGAGGAGAGTTGTGTGTGTATTTCGGAAAATTGCGTGTGTGATAGTAGTAGAGTTGTGTGTATGCAGGAGAGATGTGTGTATGTAGGAAAGAGGGTGGAAACTTATCAATGCTATAGGACCTATGCAAGAACCTAACATGATCAAATTTGACTCATGACAATACAGCTTTAAAAAATGCATTGGCAGCAATTGTACCGATCATCTACTTTCAATGAATTATCAGCAAATTGGTGAAAGTACACCTATTAAAAAAAAAATAACAGCCTCCTCCATATCCCCTCTAGCTGTCCTGTCCATCACCAAGATAGGTGCGTTTTCTGCCATTTTAGGTAGAAGTAATGTTCAACCAATTTGCTTCTAATTTAGACAAAGTAGTAGGAAAGTTTATCAAACAAACTCTACATATGAGCTCTATCTATTTTACAATACGTGTAATATGTATTCACAAAATGTCCATTTTCTATATGTGTGAACTTCACATCTTTTTTTTTTTTTAGTAAGTTTTAGTGCATGATGAGGTGGTGTTTACCTATAGGATCCACCATCTCTTGGACTGGGCACCATTGATGGTATTTATTGGGCCCCACGTTCTTAAGTAAATCTCAATATTGCTTCAAAAAGGTAGCTATGCATATACAGTTTACAGACAGAATGTTAACATATTAAGCAAGAGTGTGACAACTTATCAGTGCTAAATGTGCCATAAAAAAACCCAGCATGTAAAATTCTTAGCTTTGACAAGTGACAACATATCTGGCAAAATGCATTGTAAACCAAATGTAATTTTTAGCTGCAGTAAATTTTAGACAATCAAAATGATGTTAAAATGTGTGTGTTTCTTACAGTCTAGAGGCTGCTTATTCTGATGGAGGAAAACACTGACAGCATCCTTCATGATCACTGAAAGAACTGTTCTCCTTTCTCCTGCCCCACACTGATCTATCTGATCGGTGCAGTGCAGGGGAGAAAGTCACCAGGACTTGCACGGATGTTGCGCATCCTGTGTAGCTGAAAAAACTTCTGCAAGACTAGCCCTTGGACCTCTTTATGAAAAGAAGAACGACACTCCTGATATGTGAGGTGGCATGGATAGGGTCCCAATCAAACAAAGTTGTTGATTAGCCATTGAACCTTTCAGGTCATGTGATCAGTCACATTCCTGGAAGGAATTTCAAGATGTGGTAATGTATACGATGGATGAGTGTACATATATATATATATATATATAAGTGTTTGTGTGTGTGGAGCTGCATGAGTATATAAGAGAGCTGTTGGTGTATGTAAGAAAGCTGTGTACAAGTATGTAGCAAAACAGTGCGTGTATGTAACAGAGGTGTGAGTGCATACTTCAAAGCTGTAGAAAAGCTATATGTGTTAGAACTGTGTTTGTGTATGGAGGAGAGTTGTGTGTGTATTTCGGAAAATTGCGTGTGTGATAGTAGTAGAGTTGTGTGTATGCAGGAGAGATGTGTGTATGTAGGAAAGAGGGTGGAAACTTATCAATGCTATAGGACCTATGCAAGAACCTAACATGATCAAATTTGACTCATGACAATACAGCTTTAAAAAATGCATTGGCAGCAATTGTACCGATCATCTACTTTCAATGAATTATCAGCAAATTGGTGAAAGTACACCTATTAAAAAAAAAATAACAGCCTCCTCCATATCCCCTCTAGCTGTCCTGTCCATCACCAAGATAGGTGCGTTTTCTGCCATTTTAGGTAGAAGTAATGTTCAACCAATTTGCTTCTAATTTAGACAAAGTAGTAGGAAAGTTTATCAAACAAACTCTACATATGAGCTCTATCTATTTTACAATACGTGTAATATGTATTCACAAAATGTCCATTTTCTATATGTGTGAACTTCACATCTTTTTTTTTTTTAGTAAGTTTTAGTGCATGATGAGGTGGTGTTTACCTATAGGATCCACCATCTCTTGGACTGGGCACCATTGATGGTATTTATTGGGCCCCACGTTCTTAAGTAAATCTCAATATTGCTTCAAAAAGGTAGCTATGCATATACAGTTTACAGACAGAATGTTAACATATTAAGCAAGAGTGTGACAACTTATCAGTGCTAAATGTGCCATAAAAAAACCCAGCATGTAAAATTCTTAGCTTTGACAAGTGACAACATATCTGGCAAAATGCATTGTAAACCAAATGTAATTTTTAGCTGCAGTAAATTTTAGACAATCAAAATGATGTTAAAATGTGTGTGTTTCTTACAGTCTAGAGGCTGCTTATTCTGATGGAGGAAAACACTGACAGCATCCTTCATGATCACTGAAAGAACTGTTCTCCTTTCTCCTGCCCCACACTGATCTATCTGATCGGTGCAGTGCAGGGGAGAAAGTCACCAGGACTTGCACGGATGTTGCGCATCCTGTGTAGCTGAAAAAACTTCTGCAAGACTAGCCCTTGGACCTCTTTATGAAAAGAAGAACGACACTCCTGATATGTGAGGTGGCATGGATAGGGTCCCAATCAAACAAAGTTGTTGATTAGCCATTGAACCTTTCAGGTCATGTGATCAGTCACATTCCTGGAAGGAATTTCAAGATGTGGTAATGTATACGATGGATGAGTGTACATATATATATATATATATATATATATATAAGTGTTTGTGTGTGTGGAGCTGCATGAGTATATAAGAGAGCTGTTGGTGTATGTAAGAAAGCTGTGTACAAGTATGTAGCAAAACAGTGCGTGTATGTAACAGAGGTGTGAGTGCATACTTCAAAGCTGTAGAAAAGCT
Organism: Phyllobates terribilis; assembly: GCF_046119375.1. Lineage (NCBI taxonomy): Eukaryota > Metazoa > Chordata > Amphibia > Anura > Dendrobatidae > Phyllobates > Phyllobates terribilis. Next base: position 26,311 of record NW_027367588.1, read on the forward strand.
ATATGTGTTAGAACTGTGTTTGTGTATGGAGGAGAGTTGTGTGTGTATTTCGGAAAATTGCGTGTGTGATAGTAGTAGAGTTGTGTGTATGCAGGAGAGATGTGTGTATGTAGGAAAGAGGGTGGAAACTTATCAATGCTATAGGACCTATGCAAGAACCTAACATGATCAAATTTGACTCATGACAATACAGCTTTAAAAAATGCATTGGCAGCAATTGTACCGATCATCTACTTTCAATGAATTATCAGCAAATTGGTGAAAGTACACCTATTAAAAAAAAAATAACAGCCTCCTCCATATCCCCTCTAGCTGTCCTGTCCATCACCAAGATAGGTGCGTTTTCTGCCATTTTAGGTAGAAGTAATGTTCAACCAATTTGCTTCTAATTTAGACAAAGTAGTAGGAAAGTTTATCAAACAAACTCTACATATGAGCTCTATCTATTTTACAATACGTGTAATATGTATTCACAAAATGTCCATTTTCTATATGTGTGAACTTCACATCTTTTTTTTTTTTTAGTAAGTTTTAGTGCATGATGAGGTGGTGTTTACCTATAGGATCCACCATCTCTTGGACTGGGCACCATTGATGGTATTTATTGGGCCCCACGTTCTTAAGTAAATCTCAATATTGCTTCAAAAAGGTAGCTATGCATATACAGTTTACAGACAGAATGTTAACATATTAAGCAAGAGTGTGACAACTTATCAGTGCTAAATGTGCCATAAAAAAACCCAGCATGTAAAATTCTTAGCTTTGACAAGTGACAACATATCTGGCAAAATGCATTGTAAACCAAATGTAATTTTTAGCTGCAGTAAATTTTAGACAATCAAAATGATGTTAAAATGTGTGTGTTTCTTACAGTCTAGAGGCTGCTTATTCTGATGGAGGAAAACACTGACAGCATCCTTCATGATCACTGAAAGAACTGTTCTCCTTTCTCCTGCCCCACACTGATCTATCTGATCGGTGCAGTGCAGGGGAGAAAGTCACCAGGACTTGCACGGATGTTGCGCATCCTGTGTAGCTGAAAAAACTTCTGCAAGACTAGCCCTTGGACCTCTTTATGAAAAGAAGAACGACACTCCTGATATGTGAGGTGGCATGGATAGGGTCCCAATCAAACAAAGTTGTTGATTAGCCATTGAACCTTTCAGGTCATGTGATCAGTCACATTCCTGGAAGGAATTTCAAGATGTGGTAATGTATACGATGGATGAGTGTACATATATATATATATATATATATATATATATATAAGTGTTTGTGTGTGTGGAGCTGCATGAGTATATAAGAGAGCTGTTGGTGTATGTAAGAAAGCTGTGTACAAGTATGTAGCAAAGCAGTGCGTGTATGTAACAGAGGTGTGAGTGCATACTTCAAAGCTGTAGAAAAGCTATATGTGTTAGAACTGTGTTTGTGTATGGAGGAGAGTTGTGTGTGTATTTCGGAAAATTGCGTGTGTGATAGTAGTAGAGTTGTGTGTATGCAGGAGAGATGTGTGTATGTAGGAAAGAGGGTGGAAACTTATCAATGCTATAGGACCTATGCAAGAACCTAACATGATCAAATTTGACTCATGACAATACAGCTTTAAAAAATGCATTGGCAGCAATTGTACCGATCATCTACTTTCAATTAATTATCAGTAAATTGGTGAAAGTACACCTATTAAAAAAAAAATAACAGCCTCCTCCATATCCCCTCTAGCTGTCCTGTCCATCACCAAGATAGGTGCGTTTTCTGCCATTTTAGGTAGAAGTAATGTTCAACCAATTTGCTTCTAATTTAGACAAAGTAGTAGGAAAGTTTATCAAACAAACTCTACATATGAGCTCTATCTATTTTACAATACGTGTAATATGTATTCACAAAATGTCCATTTTCTATATGTGTGAACTTCACATCTTTTTTTTTTTTAGTAAGTTTTAGTGCATGATGAGGTGGTGTTTACCTATAGGATCCACCATCTCTTGGACTGGGCACCATTGATGGTATTTATTGGGCCCCACGTTCTTAAGTAAATCTCAATATTGCTTCAAAAAGGTAGCTATGCATATACAGTTTACAGACAGAATGTTAACATATTAAGCAAGAGTGTGACAACTTATCAGTGCTAAATGTGCCATAAAAAAACCCAGCATGTAAAATTCTTAGCTTTGACAAGTGACAACATATCTGGCAAAATGCATTGTAAACCAAATGTAATTTTTAGCTGCAGTAAATTTTAGACAATCAAAATGATGTTAAAATGTGTGTGTTTCTTACAGTCTAGAGGCTGCTTATTCTGATGGAGGAAAACACTGACAGCATCCTTCATGATCACTGAAAGAACTGTTCTCCTTTCTCCTGCCCCACACTGATCTATCTGATCGGTGCAGTGCAGGGGAGAAAGTCACCAGGACTTGCACGGATGTTGCGCATCCTGTGTAGCTGAAAAAACTTCTGCAAGACTAGCCCTTGGACCTCTTTATGAAAAGAAGAACGACACTCCTGATATGTGAGGTGGCATGGATAGGGTCCCAATCAAACAAAGTTGTTGATTAGCCATTGAACCTTTCAGGTCATGTGATCAGTCACATTCCTGGAAGGAATTTCAAGATGTGGTAATGTATACGATGGATGAGTGTACATATATATATATATATATATAAGTGTTTGTGTGTGTGGAGCTGCATGAGTATATAAGAGAGCTGTTGGTGTATGTAAGAAAGCTGTGTACAAGTATGTAGCAAAACAGTGCGTGTATGTAACAGAGGTGTGAGTGCATACTTCAAAGCTGTAGAAAAGCTATATGTGTTAGAACTGTGTTTGTGTATGGAGGAGAGTTGTGTGTGTATTTCGGAAAATTGCGTGTGTGATAGTAGTAGAGTTGTGTGTATGCAGGAGAGATGTGTGTATGTAGGAAAGAGGGTGGAAACTTATCAATGCTATAGGACCTATGCAAGAACCTAACATGATCAAATTTGACTCATGACAATACAGCTTTAAAAAATGCATTGGCAGCAATTGTACCGATCATCTACTTTCAATGAATTATCAGCAAATTGGTGAAAGTACACCTATTAAAAAAAAAATAACAGCCTCCTCCATATCCCCTCTAGCTGTCCTGTCCATCACCAAGATAGGTGCGTTTTCTGCCATTTTAGGTAGAAGTAATGTTCAACCAATTTGCTTCTAATTTAGACAAAGTAGTAGGAAAGTTTATCAAACAAACTCTACATATGAGCTCTATCTATTTTACAATACGTGTAATATGTATTCACAAAATGTCCATTTTCTATATGTGTGAACTTCACATCTTTTTTTTTTTTTAGTAAGTTTTAGTGCATGATGAGGTGGTGTTTACCTATAGGATCCACCATCTCTTGGACTGGGCACCATTGATGGTATTTATTGGGCCCCACGTTCTTAAGTAAATCTCAATATTGCTTCAAAAAGGTAGCTATGCATATACAGTTTACAGACAGAATGTTAACATATTAAGCAAGAGTGTGACAACTTATCAGTGCTAAATGTGCCATAAAAAAACCCAGCATGTAAAATTCTTAGCTTTGACAAGTGACAACATATCTGGCAAAATGCATTGTAAACCAAATGTAATTTTTAGCTGCAGTAAATTTTAGACAATCAAAATGATGTTAAAATGTGTGTGTTTCTTACAGTCTAGAGGCTGCTTATTCTGATGGAGGAAAACACTGACAGCATCCTTCATGATCACTGAAAGAACTGTTCTCCTTTCTCCTGCCCCACACTGATCTATCTGATCGGTGCAGTGCAGGGGAGAAAGTCACCAGGACTTGCACGGATGTTGCGCATCCTGTGTAGCTGAAAAAACTTCTGCAAGACTAGCCCTTGGACCTCTTTATGAAAAGAAGAACGACACTCCTGATATGTGAGGTGGCATGGATAGGGTCCCAATCAAACAAAGTTGTTGATTAGCCATTGAACCTTTCAGGTCATGTGATCAGTCACATTCCTGGAAGGAATTTCAAGATGTGGTAATGTATACGATGGATGAGTGTACATATATATATATATATATATATATATATATATAAGTGTTTGTGTGTGTGGAGCTGCATGAGTATATAAGAGAGCTGTTGGTGTATGTAAGAAAGCTGTGTACAAGTATGTAGCAAAGCAGTGCGTGTATGTAACAGAGGTGTGAGTGCATACTTCAAAGCTGTAGAAAAGCTATATGTGTTAGAACTGTGTTTGTGTATGGAGGAGAGTTGTGTGTGTATTTCGGAAAATTGCGTGTGTGATAGTAGTAGAGTTGTGTGTATGCAGGAGAGATGTGTGTATGTAGGAAAGAGGGTGGAAACTTATCAATGCTATAGGACCTATGCAAGAACCTAACATGATCAAATTTGACTCATGACAATACAGCTTTAAAAAATGCATTGGCAGCAATTGTACCGATAATCTACTTTCAATTAATTATCAGTAAATTGGTGAAAGTACACCTATTAAAAAAAAAATAACAGCCTCCTCCATATCCCCTCTAGCTGTCCTGTCCATCACCAAGATAGGTGCGTTTTCTGCCATTTTAGGTAGAAGTAATGTTCAACCAATTTGCTTCTAATTTAGACAAAGTAGTAGGAAAGTTTATCAAACAAACTCTACATATGAGCTCTATCTATTTTACAATACGTGTAATATGTATTCACAAAATGTCCATTTTCTATATGTGTGAACTTCACATCTTTTTTTTTTTTAGTAAGTTTTAGTGCATGATGAGGTGGTGTTTACCTATAGGATCCACCATCTCTTGGACTGGGCACCATTGATGGTATTTATTGGGCCCCACGTTCTTAAGTAAATCTCAATATTGCTTCAAAAAGGTAGCTATGCATATACAGTTTACAGACAGAATGTTAACATATTAAGCAAGAGTGTGACAACTTATCAGTGCTAAATGTGCCATAAAAAAACCCAGCATGTAAAATTCTTAGCTTTGACAAGTGACAACATATCTGGCAAAATGCATTGTAAACCAAATGTAATTTTTAGCTGCAGTAAATTTTAGACAATCAAAATGATGTTAAAATGTGTGTGTTTCTTACAGTCTAGAGGCTGCTTATTCTGATGGAGGAAAACACTGACAGCATCCTTCATGATCACTGAAAGAACTGTTCTCCTTTCTCCTGCCCCACACTGATCTATCTGATCGGTGCAGTGCAGGGGAGAAAGTCACCAGGACTTGCACGGATGTTGCGCATCCTGTGTAGCTGAAAAAACTTCTGCAAGACTAGCCCTTGGACCTCTTTATGAAAAGAAGAACGACACTCCTGATATGTGAGGTGGCATGGATAGGGTCCCAATCAAACAAAGTTGTTGATTAGCCATTGAACCTTTCAGGTCATGTGATCAGTCACATTCCTGGAAGGAATTTCAAGATGTGGTAATGTATACGATGGATGAGTGTACATATATATATATATATATATATAAGTGTTTGTGTGTGTGGAGCTGCATGAGTATATAAGAGAGCTGTTGGTGTATGTAAGAAAGCTGTGTACAAGTATGTAGCAAAACAGTGCGTGTATGTAACAGAGGTGTGAGTGCATACTTCAAAGCTGTAGAAAAGCTATATGTGTTAGAACTGTGTTTGTGTATGGAGGAGAGTTGTGTGTGTATTTCGGAAAATTGCGTGTGTGATAGTAGTAGAGTTGTGTGTATGCAGGAGAGATGTGTGTATGTAGGAAAGAGGGTGGAAACTTATCAATGCTATAGGACCTATGCAAGAACCTAACATGATCAAATTTGACTCATGACAATACAGCTTTAAAAAATGCATTGGCAGCAATTGTACCGATCATCTACTTTCAATGAATTATCAGCAAATTGGTGAAAGTACACCTATTAAAAAAAAAATAACAGCCTCCTCCATATCCCCTCTAGCTGTCCTGTCCATCACCAAGATAGGTGCGTTTTCTGCCATTTTAGGTAGAAGTAATGTTCAACCAATTTGCTTCTAATTTAGACAAAGTAGTAGGAAAGTTTATCAAACAAACTCTACATATGAGCTCTATCTATTTTACAATACGTGTAATATGTATTCACAAAATGTCCATTTTCTATATGTGTGAACTTCACATCTTTTTTTTTTTTAGTAAGTTTTAGTGCATGATGAGGTGGTGTTTACCTATAGGATCCACCATCTCTTGGACTGGGCACCATTGATGGTATTTATTGGGCCCCACGTTCTTAAGTAAATCTCAATATTGCTTCAAAAAGGTAGCTATGCATATACAGTTTACAGACAGAATGTTAACATATTAAGCAAGAGTGTGACAACTTATCAGTGCTAAATGTGCCATAAAAAAACCCAGCATGTAAAATTCTTAGCTTTGACAAGTGACAACATATCTGGCAAAATGCATTGTAAACCAAATGTAATTTTTAGCTGCAGTAAATTTTAGACAATCAAAATGATGTTAAAATGTGTGTGTTTCTTACAGTCTAGAGGCTGCTTATTCTGATGGAGGAAAACACTGACAGCATCCTTCATGATCACTGAAAGAACTGTTCTCCTTTCTCCTGCCCCACACTGATCTATCTGATCGGTGCAGTGCAGGGGAGAAAGTCACCAGGACTTGCACGGATGTTGCGCATCCTGTGTAGCTGAAAAAACTTCTGCAAGACTAGCCCTTGGACCTCTTTATGAAAAGAAGAACGACACTCCTGATATGTGAGGTGGCATGGATAGGGTCCCAATCAAACAAAGTTGTTGATTAGCCATTGAACCTTTCAGGTCATGTGATCAGTCACATTCCTGGAAGGAATTTCAAGATGTGGTAATGTATACGATGGATGAGTGTACATATATATATATATATATATATATATATATATAAGTGTTTGTGTGTGTGGAGCTGCATGAGTATATAAGAGAGCTGTTGGTGTATGTAAGAAAGCTGTGTACAAGTATGTAGCAAAGCAGTGCGTGTATGTAACAGAGGTGTGAGTGCATACTTCAAAGCTGTAGAAAAGCTATATGTGTTAGAACTGTGTTTGTGTATGGAGGAGAGTTGTGTGTGTATTTCGGAAAATTGCGTGTGTGATAGTAGTAGAGTTGTGTGTATGCAGGAGAGATGTGTGTATGTAGGAAAGAGGGTGGAAACTTATCAATGCTATAGGACCTATGCAAGAACCTAACATGATCAAATTTGACTCATGACAATACAGCTTTAAAAAATGCATTGGCAGCAATTGTACCGATAATCTACTTTCAATTAATTATCAGTAAATTGGTGAAAGTACACCTATTAAAAAAAAAATAACAGCCTCCTCCATATCCCCTCTAGCTGTCCTGTCCATCACCAAGATAGGTGCGTTTTCTGCCATTTTAGGTAGAAGTAATGTTCAACCAATTTGCTTCTAATTTAGACAAAGTAGTAGGAAAGTTTATCAAACAAACTCTACATATGAGCTCTATCTATTTTACAATACGTGTAATATGTATTCACAAAATGTCCATTTTCTATATGTGTGAACTTCACATCTTTTTTTTTTTTAGTAAGTTTTAGTGCATGATGAGGTGGTGTTTACCTATAGGATCCACCATCTCTTGGACTGGGCACCATTGATGGTATTTATTGGGCCCCACGTTCTTAAGTAAATCTCAATATTGCTTCAAAAAGGTAGCTATGCATATACAGTTTACAGACAGAATGTTAACATATTAAGCAAGAGTGTGACAACTTATCAGTGCTAAATGTGCCATAAAAAAACCCAGCATGTAAAATTCTTAGCTTTGACAAGTGACAACATATCTGGCAAAATGCATTGTAAACCAAATGTAATTTTTAGCTGCAGTAAATTTTAGACAATCAAAATGATGTTAAAATGTGTGTGTTTCTTACAGTCTAGAGGCTGCTTATTCTGATGGAGGAAAACACTGACAGCATCCTTCATGATCACTGAAAGAACTGTTCTCCTTTCTCCTGCCCCACACTGATCTATCTGATCGGTGCAGTGCAGGGGAGAAAGTCACCAGGACTTGCACGGATGTTGCGCATCCTGTGTAGCTGAAAAAACTTCTGCAAGACTAGCCCTTGGACCTCTTTATGAAAAGAAGAACGACACTCCTGATATGTGAGGTGGCATGGATAGGGTCCCAATCAAACAAAGTTGTTGATTAGCCATTGAACCTTTCAGGTCATGTGATCAGTCACATTCCTGGAAGGAATTTCAAGATGTGGTAATGTATACGATGGATGAGTGTACATATATATATATATATATATATAAGTGTTTGTGTGTGTGGAGCTGCATGAGTATATAAGAGAGCTGTTGGTGTATGTAAGAAAGCTGTGTACAAGTATGTAGCAAAACAGTGCGTGTATGTAACAGAGGTGTGAGTGCATACTTCAAAGCTGTAGAAAAGCTATATGTGTTAGAACTGTGTTTGTGTATGGAGGAGAGTTGTGTGTGTATTTCGGAAAATTGCGTGTGTGATAGTAGTAGAGTTGTGTGTATGCAGGAGAGATGTGTGTATGTAGGAAAGAGGGTGGAAACTTATCAATGCTATAGGACCTATGCAAGAACCTAACATGATCAAATTTGACTCATGACAATACAGCTTTAAAAAATGCATTGGCAGCAATTGTACCGATCATCTACTTTCAATGAATTATCAGCAAATTGGTGAAAGTACACCTATTAAAAAAAAAATAACAGCCTCCTCCATATCCCCTCTAGCTGTCCTGTCCATCACCAAGATAGGTGCGTTTTCTGCCATTTTAGGTAGAAGTAATGTTCAACCAATTTGCTTCTAATTTAGACAAAGTAGTAGGAAAGTTTATCAAACAAACTCTACATATGAGCTCTATCTATTTTACAATACGTGTAATATGTATTCACAAAATGTCCATTTTCTATATGTGTGAACTTCACATCTTTTTTTTTTTTAGTAAGTTTTAGTGCATGATGAGGTGGTGTTTACCTATAGGATCCACCATCTCTTGGACTGGGCACCATTGATGGTATTTATTGGGCCCCACGTTCTTAAGTAAATCTCAATATTGCTTCAAAAAGGTAGCTATGCATATACAGTTTACAGACAGAATGTTAACATATTAAGCAAGAGTGTGACAACTTATCAGTGCTAAATGTGCCATAAAAAAACCCAGCATGTAAAATTCTTAGCTTTGACAAGTGACAACATATCTGGCAAAATGCATTGTAAACCAAATGTAATTTTTAGCTGCAGTAAATTTTAGACAATCAAAATGATGTTAAAATGTGTGTGTTTCTTACAGTCTAGAGGCTGCTTATTCTGATGGAGGAAAACACTGACAGCATCCTTCATGATCACTGAAAGAACTGTTCTCCTTTCTCCTGCCCCACACTGATCTATCTGATCGGTGCAGTGCAGGGGAGAAAGTCACCAGGACTTGCACGGATGTTGCGCATCCTGTGTAGCTGAAAAAACTTCTGCAAGACTAGCCCTTGGACCTCTTTATGAAAAGAAGAACGACACTCCTGATATGTGAGGTGGCATGGATAGGGTCCCAATCAAACAAAGTTGTTGATTAGCCATTGAACCTTTCAGGTCATGTGATCAGTCACATTCCTGGAAGGAATTTCAAGATGTGGTAATGTATACGATGGATGAGTGTACATATATATATATATATATATATATATATATATAAGTGTTTGTGTGTGTGGAGCTGCATGAGTATATAAGAGAGCTGTTGGTGTATGTAAGAAAGCTGTGTACAAGTATGTAGCAAAACAGTGCGTGTATGTAACAGAGGTGTGAGTGCATACTTCAAAGCTGTAGAAAAGCTATATGTGTTAGAACTGTGTTTGTGTATGGAGGAGAGTTGTGTGTGTATTTCGGAAAATTGCGTGTGTGATAGTAGTAGAGTTGTGTGTATGCAGGAGAGATGTGTGTATGTAGGAAAGAGGGTGGAAACTTATCAATGCTATAGGACCTATGCAAGAACCTAACATGATCAAATTTGACTCATGACAATACAGCTTTAAAAAATGCATTGGCAGCAATTGTACCGATCATCTACTTTCAATGAATTATCAGCAAATTGGTGAAAGTACACCTATTAAAAAAAAAATAACAGCCTCCTCCATATCCCCTCTAGCTGTCCTGTCCATCACCAAGATAGGTGCGTTTTCTGCCATTTTAGGTAGAAGTAATGTTCAACCAATTTGCTTCTAATTTAGACAAAGTAGTAGGAAAGTTTATCAAACAAACTCTACATATGAGCTCTATCTATTTTACAATACGTGTAATATGTATTCACAAAATGTCCATTTTCTATATGTGTGAACTTCACATCTTTTTTTTTTTTTAGTAAGTTTTAGTGCATGATGAGGTGGTGTTTACCTATAGGATCCACCATCTCTTGGACTGGGCACCATTGATGGTATTTATTGGGCCCCACGTTCTTAAGTAAATCTCAATATTGCTTCAAAAAGGTAGCTATGCATATACAGTTTACAGACAGAATGTTAACATATTAAGCAAGAGTGTGACAACTTATCAGTGCTAAATGTGCCATAAAAAAACCCAGCATGTAAAATTCTTAGCTTTGACAAGTGACAACATATCTGGCAAAATGCATTGTAAACCAAATGTAATTTTTAGCTGCAGTAAATTTTAGACAATCAAAATGATGTTAAAATGTGTGTGTTTCTTACAGTCTAGAGGCTGCTTATTCTGATGGAGGAAAACACTGACAGCATCCTTCATGATCACTGAAAGAACTGTTCTCCTTTCTCCTGCCCCACACTGATCTATCTGATCGGTGCAGTGCAGGGGAGAAAGTCACCAGGACTTGCACGGATGTTGCGCATCCTGTGTAGCTGAAAAAACTTCTGCAAGACTAGCCCTTGGACCTCTTTATGAAAAGAAGAACGACACTCCTGATATGTGAGGTGGCATGGATAGGGTCCCAATCAAACAAAGTTGTTGATTAGCCATTGAACCTTTCAGGTCATGTGATCAGTCACATTCCTGGAAGGAATTTCAAGATGTGGTAATGTATACGATGGATGAGTGTACATATGTATATATATATATAAGTGTTTGTGTGTGTGGAGCTGCATGAGTATATAAGAGAGCTGTTGGTGTATGTAAGAAAGCTGTGTACAAGTATGTAGCAAAACAGTGCGTGTATGTAACAGAGGTGTGAGTGCATACTTCAAAGCTGTAGAAAAGCTATATGTGTTAGAACTGTGTTTGTGTATGGAGGAGAGTTGTGTGTGTATTTCGGAAAATTGCGTGTGTGATAGTAGTAGAGTTGTGTGTATGCAGGAGAGATGTGTGTATGTAGGAAAGAGGGTGGAAACTTATCAATGCTATAGGACCTATGCAAGAACCTAACATGATCAAATTTGACTCATGACAATACAGCTTTAAAAAATGCATTGGCAGCAATTGTACCGATCATCTACTTTCAATGAATTATCAGCAAATTGGTGAAAGTACACCTATTAAAAAAAAAATAACAGCCTCCTCCATATCCCCTCTAGCTGTCCTGTCCATCACCAAGATAGGTGCGTTTTCTGCCATTTTAGGTAGAAGTAATGTTCAACCAATTTGCTTCTAATTTAGACAAAGTAGTAGGAAAGTTTATCAAACAAACTCTACATATGAGCTCTATCTATTTTACAATACGTGTAATATGTATTCACAAAATGTCCATTTTCTATATGTGTGAACTTCACATCTTTTTTTTTTTTTAGTAAGTTTTAGTGCATGATGAGGTGGTGTTTACCTATAGGATCCACCATCTCTTGGACTGGGCACCATTGATGGTATTTATTGGGCCCCACGTTCTTAAGTAAATCTCAATATTGCTTCAAAAAGGTAGCTATGCATATACAGTTTACAGACAGAATGTTAACATATTAAGCAAGAGTGTGACAACTTATCAGTGCTAAATGTGCCATAAAAAAACCCAGCATGTAAAATTCTTAGCTTTGACAAGTGACAACATATCTGGCAAAATGCATTGTAAACCAAATGTAATTTTTAGCTGCAGTAAATTTTAGACAATCAAAATGATGTTAAAATGTGTGTGTTTCTTACAGTCTAGAGGCTGCTTATTCTGATGGAGGAAAACACTGACAGCATCCTTCATGATCACTGAAAGAACTGTTCTCCTTTCTCCTGCCCCACACTGATCTATCTGATCGGTGCAGTGCAGGGGAGAAAGTCACCAGGACTTGCACGGATGTTGCGCATCCTGTGTAGCTGAAAAAACTTCTGCAAGACTAGCCCTTGGACCTCTTTATGAAAAGAAGAACGACACTCCTGATATGTGAGGTGGCATGGATAGGGTCCCAATCAAACAAAGTTGTTGATTAGCCATTGAACCTTTCAGGTCATGTGATCAGTCACATTCCTGGAAGGAATTTCAAGATGTGGTAATGTATACGATGGATGAGTGTACATATATATATATATATATAAGTGTTTGTGTGTGGAGCTGCATGAGTATATAAGAGAGCTGTTGGTGTATGTAAGAAAGCTGTGTACAAGTATGTAGCAAAACAGTGCGTGTATGTAACAGAGGTGTGAGTGCATACTTCAAAGCTGTAGAAAAGCTATATGTGTTAGAACTGTGTTTGTGTATGGAGGAGAGTTGTGTGTGTATTTCGGAAAATTGCGTGTGTGATAGTAGTAGAGTTGTGTGTATGCAGGAGAGATGTGTGTATGTAGGAAAGAGGGTGGAAACTTATCAATGCTATAGGACCTATGCAAGAACCTAACATGATCAAATTTGACTCATGACAATACAGCTTTAAAAAATGCATTGGCAGCAATTGTACCGATCATCTACTTTCAATGAATTATCAGCAAATTGGTGAAAGTACACCTATTAAAAAAAAAATAACAGCCTCCTCCATATCCCCTCTAGCTGTCCTGTCCATCACCAAGATAGGTGCGTTTTCTGCCATTTTAGGTAGAAGTAATGTTCAACCAATTTGCTTCTAATTTAGACAAAGTAGTAGGAAAGTTTATCAAACAAACTCTACATATGAGCTCTATCTATTTTACAATACGTGTAATATGTATTCACAAAATGTCCATTTTCTATATGTGTGAACTTCACATCTTTTTTTTTTTTTGTAAGTTTTAGTGCATGATGAGGTGGTGTTTACCTATAGGATCCACCATCTCTTGGACTGGGCACCATTGATGGTATTTATTGGGCCCCACGTTCTTAAGTAAATCTCAATATTGCTTCAAAAAGGTAGCTATGCATATACAGTTTACAGACAGAATGTTAACATATTAAGCAAGAGTGTGACAACTTATCAGTGCTAAATGTGCCATAAAAAAACCCAGCATGTAAAATTCTTAGCTTTGACAAGTGACAACATATCTGGCAAAATGCATTGTAAACCAAATGTAATTTTTAGCTGCAGTAAATTTTAGACAATCAAAATGATGTTAAAATGTGTGTGTTTCTTACAGTCTAGAGGCTGCTTATTCTGATGGAGGAAAACACTGACAGCATCCTTCATGATCACTGAAAGAACTGTTCTCCTTTCTCCTGCCCCACACTGATCTATCTGATCGGTGCAGTGCAGGGGAGAAAGTCACCAGGACTTGCACGGATGTTGCGCATCCTGTGTAGCTGAAAAAACTTCTGCAAGACTAGCCCTTGGACCTCTTTATGAAAAGAAGAACGACACTCCTGATATGTGAGGTGGCATGGATAGGGTCCCAATCAAACAAAGTTGTTGATTAGCCATTGAACCTTTCAGGTCATGTGATCAGTCACATTCCTGGAAGGAATTTCAAGATGTGGTAATGTATACGATGGATGAGTGTACACATATATATATATATATAAGTGTTTGTGTGTGGAGCTGCATGAGTATATAAGAGAGCTGTTGGTGTATGTAAGAAAGCTGTGTACAAGTATGTAGCAAAACAGTGCGTGTATGTAACAGAGGTGTGAGTGCATACTTCAAAGCTGTAGAAAAGCTATATGTGTTAGAACTGTGTTTGTGTATGGAGGAGAGTTGTGTGTGTATTTCGGAAAATTGCGTGTGTGATAGTAGTAGAGTTGTGTGTATGCAGGAGAGATGTGTGTATGTAGGAAAGAGGGTGGAAACTTATCAATGCTATAGGACCTATGCAAGAACCTAACATGATCAAATTTGACTCATGACAATACAGCTTTAAAAAATGCATTGGCAGCAATTGTACCGATCATCTACTTTCAATGAATTATCAGCAAATTGGTGAAAGTACACCTATTAAAAAAAAAATAACAGCCTCCTCCATATCCCCTCTAGCTGTCCTGTCCATCACCAAGATAGGTGCATTTTCTGCCATTTTAGGTAGAAGTAATGTTCAACCAATTTGCTTCTAATTTAGACAAAGTAGTAGGAAAGTTTATCAAACAAACTCTACATATGAGCTCTATCTATTTTACAATACGTGTAATATGTATTCACAAAATGTCCATTTTCTATATGTGTGAACTTCACATCTTTTTTTTTTTTAGTAAGTTTTAGTGCATGATGAGGTGGTGTTTACCTATAGGATCCACCATCTCTTGGACTGGGCACCATTGATGGTATTTATTGGGCCCCACGTTCTTAAGTAAATCTCAATATTGCTTCAAAAAGGTAGCTATGCATATACAGTTTACAGACAGAATGTTAACATATTAAGCAAGAGTGTGACAACTTATCAGTGCTAAATGTGCCATAAAAAAACCCAGCATGTAAAATTCTTAGCTTTGACAAGTGACAACATATCTGGCAAAATGCATTGTAAACCAAATGTAATTTTTAGCTGCAGTAAATTTTAGACAATCAAAATGATGTTAAAATGTGTGTGTTTCTTACAGTCTAGAGGCTGCTTATTCTGATGGAGGAAAACACTGACAACATCCTTCATGATCACTGAAAGAACTGTTCTCCTTTCTCCTGCCCCACACTGATCTATCTGATCGGTGCAGTGCAGGGGAGAAAGTCACCAGGACTTGCACGGATGTTGCGCATCCTGTGTAGCTGAAAAAACTTCTGCAAGACTAGCCCTTGGACCTCTTTATGAAAAGAAGAACGACACTCCTGATATGTGAGGTGGCATGGATAGGGTCCCAATCAAACAAAGTTGTTGATTAGCCATTGAACCTTTCAGGTCATGTGATCAGTCACATTCCTGGAAGGAATTTCAAGATGTGGTAATGTATACGATGGATGAGTGTACATATATATATATATATATATATATATATATAAGTGTTTGTGTGTGTGGAGCTGCATGAGTATATAAGAGAGCTGTTGGTGTATGTAAGAAAGCTGTGTACAAGTATGTAGCAAAACAGTGCGTGTATGTAACAGAGGTGTGAGTGCATACTTCAAAGCTGTAGAAAAGCTATATGTGTTAGAACTGTGTTTGTGTATGGAGGAGAGTTGTGTGTGTATTTCGGAAAATTGCGTGTGTGATAGTAGTAGAGTTGTGTGTATGCAGGAGAGATGTGTGTATGTAGGAAAGAGGGTGGAAACTTATCAATGCTATAGGACCTATGCAAGAACCTAACATGATCAAATTTGACTCATGACAATACAGCTTTAAAAAATGCATTGGCAGCAATTGTACCGATCATCTACTTTCAATGAATTATCAGCAAATTGGTGAAAGTACACCTATTAAAAAAAAAATAACAGCCTCCTCCATATCCCCTCTAGCTGTCCTGTCCATCACCAAGATAGGTGCGTTTTCTGCCATTTTAGGTAGAAGTAATGTTCAACCAATTTGCTTCTAATTTAGACAAAGTAGTAGGAAAGTTTATCAAACAAACTCTACATATGAGCTCTATCTATTTTACAATACGTGTAATATGTATTCACAAAATGTCCATTTTCTATATGTGTGAACTTCACATCTTTTTTTTTTTTAGTAAGTTTTAGTGCATGATGAGGTGGTGTTTACCTATAGGATCCACCATCTCTTGGACTGGGCACCATTGATGGTATTTATTGGGCCCCACGTTCTTAAGTAAATCTCAATATTGCTTCAAAAAGGTAGCTATGCATATACAGTTTACAGACAGAATGTTAACATATTAAGCAAGAGTGTGACAACTTATCAGTGCTAAATGTGCCATAAAAAAACCCAGCATGTAAAATTCTTAGCTTTGACAAGTGACAACATATCTGGCAAAATGCATTGTAAACCAAATGTAATTTTTAGCTGCAGTAAATGTTAGACAATCAAAATGATGTTAAAATGTGTGTGTTTCTTACAGTCTAGAGGCTGCTTATTCTGATGGAGGAAAACACTGACAGCATCCTTCATGATCACTGAAAGAACTGTTCTCCTTTCTCCTGCCCCACACTGATCTATCTGATCGGTGCAGTGCAGGGGAGAAAGTCACCAGGACTTGCACGGATGTTGCGCATCCTGTGTAGCTGAAAAAACTTCTGCAAGACTAGCCCTTGGACCTCTTTATGAAAAGAAGAACGACACTCCTGATATGTGAGGTGGCATGGATAGGGTCCCAATCAAACAAAGTTGTTGATTAGCCATTGAACCTTTCAGGTCATGTGATCAGTCACATTCCTGGAAGGAATTTCAAGATGTGGTAATGTATACGATGGATGAGTGTACACATATATATATATATATATATATATATATATAAGTGTTTGTGTGTGGAGCTGCATGAGTATATAAGAGAGCTGTTGGTGTATGTAAGAAAGCTGTGTACAAGTATGTAGCAAAACAGTGCGTGTATGTAACAGAGGTGTGAGTGCATACTTCAAAGCTGTAGAAAAGCTATATGTGTTAGAACTGTGTTTGTGTATGGAGGAGAGTTGTGTGTGTATTTCGGAAAATTGCGTGTGTGATAGTAGTAGAGTTGTGTGTATGCAGGAGAGATGTGTGTATGTAGGAAAGAGGGTGGAAACTTATCAATGCTATAGGACCTATGCAAGAACCTAACATGATCAAATTTGACTCATGACAATACAGCTTTAAAAAATGCATTGGCAGCAATTGTACCGATCATCTACTTTCAATGAATTATCAGCAAATTGGTGAAAGTACACCTATTAAAAAAAAAATAACAGCCTCCTCCATATCCCCTCTAGCTGTCCTGTCCATCACCAAGATAGGTGCGTTTTCTGCCATTTTAGGTAGAAGTAATGTTCAACCAATTTGCTTCTAATTTAGACAAAGTAGTAGGAAAGTTTATCAAACAAACTCTACATATGAGCTCTATCTATTTTACAATACGTGTAATATGTATTCACAAAATGTCCATTTTCTATATGTGTGAACTTCACATCTTTTTTTTTTTTAGTAAGTTTTAGTGCATGATGAGGTGGTGTTTACCTATAGGATCCACCATCTCTTGGACTGGGCACCATTGATGGTATTTATTGGGCCCCACGTTCTTAAGTAAATCTCAATATTGCTTCAAAAAGGTAGCTATGCATATACAGTTTACAGACAGAATGTTAACATATTAAGCAAGAGTGTGACAACTTATCAGTGCTAAATGTGCCATAAAAAAACCCAGCATGTAAAATTCTTAGCTTTGACAAGTGACAACATATCTGGCAAAATGCATTGTAAACCAAATGTAATTTTTAGCTGCAGTAAATTTTAGACAATCAAAATGATGTTAAAATGTGTGTGTTTCTTACAGTCTAGAGGCTGCTTATTCTGATGGAGGAAAACACTGACAGCATCCTTCATGATCACTGAAAGAACTGTTCTCCTTTCTCCTGCCCCACACTGATCTATCTGATCGGTGCAGTGCAGGGGAGAAAGTCACCAGGACTTGCACGGATGTTGCGCATCCTGTGTAGCTGAAAAAACTTCTGCAAGACTAGCCCTTGGACCTCTTTATGAAAAGAAGAACGACACTCCTGATATGTGAGGTGGCATGGATAGGGTCCCAATCAAACAAAGTTGTTGATTAGCCATTGAACCTTTCAGGTCATGTGATCAGTCACATTCCTGGAAGGAATTTCAAGATGTGGTAATGTATACGATGGATGAGTGTACACATATATATATATATATAAGTGTTTGTGTGTGGAGCTGCATGAGTATATAAGAGAGCTGTTGGTGTATGTAAGAAAGCTGTGTACAAGTATGTAGCAAAACAGTGCGTGTATGTAACAGAGGTGTGAGTGCATACTTCAAAGCTGTAGAAAAGCTATATGTGTTAGAACTGTGTTTGTGTATGGAGGAGAGTTGTGTGTGTATTTCGGAAAATTGCGTGTGTGATAGTAGTAGAGTTGTGTGTATGCAGGAGAGATGTGTGTATGTAGGAAAGAGGGTGGAAACTTATCAATGCTATAGGACCTATGCAAGAACCTAACATGATCAAATTTGACTCATGACAATACAGCTTTAAAAAATGCATTGGCAGCAATTGTACCGATCATCTACTTTCAATGAATTATCAGCAAATTGGTGAAAGTACACCTATTAAAAAAAAAATAACAGCCTCCTCCATATCCCCTCTAGCTGTCCTGTCCATCACCAAGATAGGTGCATTTTCTGCCATTTTAGGTAGAAGTAATGTTCAACCAATTTGCTTCTAATTTAGACAAAGTAGTAGGAAAGTTTATCAAACAAACTCTACATATGAGCTCTATCTATTTTACAATACGTGTAATATGTATTCACAAAATGTCCATTTTCTATATGTGTGAACTTCACATCTTTTTTTTTTTTAGTAAGTTTTAGTGCATGATGAGGTGGTGTTTACCTATAGGATCCACCATCTCTTGGACTGGGCACCATTGATGGTATTTATTGGGCCCCACGTTCTTAAGTAAATCTCAATATTGCTTCAAAAAGGTAGCTATGCATATACAGTTTACAGACAGAATGTTAACATATTAAGCAAGAGTGTGACAACTTATCAGTGCTAAATGTGCCATAAAAAAACCCAGCATGTAAAATTCTTAGCTTTGACAAGTGACAACATATCTGGCAAAATGCATTGTAAACCAAATGTAATTTTTAGCTGCAGTAAATTTTAGACAATCAAAATGATGTTAAAATGTGTGTGTTTCTTACAGTCTAGAGGCTGCTTATTCTGATGGAGGAAAACACTGACAACATCCTTCATGATCACTGAAAGAACTGTTCTCCTTTCTCCTGCCCCACACTGATCTATCTGATCGGTGCAGTGCAGGGGAGAAAGTCACCAGGACTTGCACGGATGTTGCGCATCCTGTGTAGCTGAAAAAACTTCTGCAAGACTAGCCCTTGGACCTCTTTATGAAAAGAAGAACGACACTCCTGATATGTGAGGTGGCATGGATAGGGTCCCAATCAAACAAAGTTGTTGATTAGCCATTGAACCTTTCAGGTCATGTGATCAGTCACATTCCTGGAAGGAATTTCAAGATGTGGTAATGTATACGATGGATGAGTGTACACATATATATATATATATAAGTGTTTGTGTGTGGAGCTGCATGAGTATATAAGAGAGCTGTTGGTGTATGTAAGAAAGCTGTGTACAAGTATGTAGCAAAACAGTGCGTGTATGTAACAGAGGTGTGAGTGCATACTTCAAAGCTGTAGAAAAGCTATATGTGTTAGAACTGTGTTTGTGTATGGAGGAGAGTTGTGTGTGTATTTCGGAAAATTGCGTGTGTGATAGTAGTAGAGTTGTGTGTATGCAGGAGAGATGTGTGTATGTAGGAAAGAGGGTGGAAACTTATCAATGCTATAGGACCTATGCAAGAACCTAACATGATCAAATTTGACTCATGACAATACAGCTTTAAAAAATGCATTGGCAGCAATTGTACCGATCATCTACTTTCAATGAATTATCAGCAAATTGGTGAAAGTACACCTATTAAAAAAAAAATAACAGCCTCCTCCATATCCCCTCTAGCTGTCCTGTCCATCACCAAGATAGGTGCATTTTCTGCCATTTTAGGTAGAAGTAATGTTCAACCAATTTGCTTCTAATTTAGACAAAGTAGTAGGAAAGTTTATCAAACAAACTCTACATATGAGCTCTATCTATTTTACAATACGTGTAATATGTATTCACAAAATGTCCATTTTCTATATGTGTGAACTTCACATCTTTTTTTTTTTTAGTAAGTTTTAGTGCATGATGAGGTGGTGTTTACCTATAGGATCCACCATCTCTTGGACTGGGCACCATTGATGGTATTTATTGGGCCCCACGTTCTTAAGTAAATCTCAATATTGCTTCAAAAAGGTAGCTATGCATATACAGTTTACAGACAGAATGTTAACATATTAAGCAAGAGTGTGACAACTTATCAGTGCTAAATGTGCCATAAAAAAACCCAGCATGTAAAATTCTTAGCTTTGACAAGTGACAACATATCTGGCAAAATGCATTGTAAACCAAATGTAATTTTTAGCTGCAGTAAATTTTAGACAATCAAAATGATGTTAAAATGTGTGTGTTTCTTACAGTCTAGAGGCTGCTTATTCTGATGGAGGAAAACACTGACAACATCCTTCATGATCACTGAAAGAACTGTTCTCCTTTCTCCTGCCCCACACTGATCTATCTGATCGGTGCAGTGCAGGGGAGAAAGTCACCAGGACTTGCACGGATGTTGCGCATCCTGTGTAGCTGAAAAAACTTCTGCAAGACTAGCCCTTGGACCTCTTTATGAAAAGAAGAACGACACTCCTGATATGTGAGGTGGCATGGATAGGGTCCCAATCAAACAAAGTTGTTGATTAGCCATTGAACCTTTCAGGTCATGTGATCAGTCACATTCCTGGAAGGAATTTCAAGATGTGGTAATGTATACGATGGATGAGTGTACATATATATATATATATATATATATATATATATAAGTGTTTGTGTGTGTGGAGCTGCATGAGTATATAAGAGAGCTGTTGGTGTATGTAAGAAAGCTGTGTACAAGTATGTAGCAAAACAGTGCGTGTATGTAACAGAGGTGTGAGTGCATACTTCAAAGCTGTAGAAAAGCTATATGTGTTAGAACTGTGTTTGTGTATGGAGGAGAGTTGTGTGTGTATTTCGGAAAATTGCGTGTGTGATAGTAGTAGAGTTGTGTGTATGCAGGAGAGATGTGTGTATGTAGGAAAGAGGGTGGAAACTTATCAATGCTATAGGACCTATGCAAGAACCTAACATGATCAAATTTGACTCATGACAATACAGCTTTAAAAAATGCATTGGCAGCAATTGTACCGATCATCTACTTTCAATGAATTATCAGCAAATTGGTGAAAGTACACCTATTAAAAAAAAAATAACAGCCTCCTCCATATCCCCTCTAGCTGTCCTGTCCATCACCAAGATAGGTGCGTTTTCTGCCATTTTAGGTAGAAGTAATGTTCAACCAATTTGCTTCTAATTTAGACAAAGTAGTAGGAAAGTTTATCAAACAAACTCTACATATGAGCTCTATCTATTTTACAATACGTGTAATATGTATTCACAAAATGTCCATTTTCTATATGTGTGAACTTCACATCTTTTTTTTTTTTTAGTAAGTTTTAGTGCATGATGAGGTGGTGTTTACCTATAGGATCCACCATCTCTTGGACTGGGCACCATTGATGGTATTTATTGGGCCCCACGTTCTTAAGTAAATCTCAATATTGCTTCAAAAAGGTAGCTATGCATATACAGTTTACAGACAGAATGTTAACATATTAAGCAAGAGTGTGACAACTTATCAGTGCTAAATGTGCCATAAAAAAACCCAGCATGTAAAATTCTTAGCTTTGACAAGTGACAACATATCTGGCAAAATGCATTGTAAACCAAATGTAATTTTTAGCTGCAGTAAATTTTAGACAATCAAAATGATGTTAAAATGTGTGTGTTTCTTACAGTCTAGAGGCTGCTTATTCTGATGGAGGAAAACACTGACAGCATCCTTCATGATCACTGAAAGAACTGTTCTCCTTTCTCCTGCCCCACACTGATCTATCTGATCGGTGCAGTGCAGGGGAGAAAGTCACCAGGACTTGCACGGATGTTGCGCATCCTGTGTAGCTGAAAAAACTTCTGCAAGACTAGCCCTTGGACCTCTTTATGAAAAGAAGAACGACACTCCTGATATGTGAGGTGGCATGGATAGGGTCCCAATCAAACAAAGTTGTTGATTAGCCATTGAACCTTTCAGGTCATGTGATCAGTCACATTCCTGGAAGGAATTTCAAGATGTGGTAATGTATACGATGGATGAGTGTACATATGTATATATATATATAAGTGTTTGTGTGTGTGGAGCTGCATGAGTATATAAGAGAGCTGTTGGTGTATGTAAGAAAGCTGTGTACAAGTATGTAGCAAAACAGTGCGTGTATGTAACAGAGGTGTGAGTGCATACTTCAAAGCTGTAGAAAAGCTATATGTGTTAGAACTGTGTTTGTGTATGGAGGAGAGTTGTGTGTGTATTTCGGAAAATTGCGTGTGTGATAGTAGTAGAGTTGTGTGTATGCAGGAGAGATGTGTGTATGTAGGAAAGAGGGTGGAAACTTATCAATGCTATAGGACCTATGCAAGAACCTAACATGATCAAATTTGACTCATGACAATACAGCTTTAAAAAATGCATTGGCAGCAATTGTACCGATCATCTACTTTCAATGAATTATCAGCAAATTGGTGAAAGTACACCTATTAAAAAAAAAATAACAGCCTCCTCCATATCCCCTCTAGCTGTCCTGTCCATCACCAAGATAGGTGCGTTTTCTGCCATTTTAGGTAGAAGTAATGTTCAACCAATTTGCTTCTAATTTAGACAAAGTAGTAGGAAAGTTTATCAAACAAACTCTACATATGAGCTCTATCTATTTTACAATACGTGTAATATGTATTCACAAAATGTCCATTTTCTATATGTGTGAACTTCACATCTTTTTTTTTTTTTAGTAAGTTTTAGTGCATGATGAGGTGGTGTTTACCTATAGGATCCACCATCTCTTGGACTGGGCACCATTGATGGTATTTATTGGGCCCCACGTTCTTAAGTAAATCTCAATATTGCTTCAAAAAGGTAGCTATGCATATACAGTTTACAGACAGAATGTTAACATATTAAGCAAGAGTGTGACAACTTATCAGTGCTAAATGTGCCATAAAAAAACCCAGCATGTAAAATTCTTAGCTTTGACAAGTGACAACATATCTGGCAAAATGCATTGTAAACCAAATGTAATTTTTAGCTGCAGTAAATTTTAGACAATCAAAATGATGTTAAAATGTGTGTGTTTCTTACAGTCTAGAGGCTGCTTATTCTGATGGAGGAAAACACTGACAGCATCCTTCATGATCACTGAAAGAACTGTTCTCCTTTCTCCTGCCCCACACTGATCTATCTGATCGGTGCAGTGCAGGGGAGAAAGTCACCAGGACTTGCACGGATGTTGCGCATCCTGTGTAGCTGAAAAAACTTCTGCAAGACTAGCCCTTGGACCTCTTTATGAAAAGAAGAACGACACTCCTGATATGTGAGGTGGCATGGATAGGGTCCCAATCAAACAAAGTTGTTGATTAGCCATTGAACCTTTCAGGTCATGTGATCAGTCACATTCCTGGAAGGAATTTCAAGATGTGGTAATGTATACGATGGATGAGTGTACATATATATATATATATATAAGTGTTTGTGTGTGGAGCTGCATGAGTATATAAGAGAGCTGTTGGTGTATGTAAGAAAGCTGTGTACAAGTATGTAGCAAAACAGTGCGTGTATGTAACAGAGGTGTGAGTGCATACTTCAAAGCTGTAGAAAAGCTATATGTGTTAGAACTGTGTTTGTGTATGGAGGAGAGTTGTGTGTGTATTTCGGAAAATTGCGTGTGTGATAGTAGTAGAGTTGTGTGTATGCAGGAGAGATGTGTGTATGTAGGAAAGAGGGTGGAAACTTATCAATGCTATAGGACCTATGCAAGAACCTAACATGATCAAATTTGACTCATGACAATACAGCTTTAAAAAATGCATTGGCAGCAATTGTACCGATCATCTACTTTCAATGAATTATCAGCAAATTGGTGAAAGTACACCTATTAAAAAAAAAATAACAGCCTCCTCCATATCCCCTCTAGCTGTCCTGTCCATCACCAAGATAGGTGCGTTTTCTGCCATTTTAGGTAGAAGTAATGTTCAACCAATTTGCTTCTAATTTAGACAAAGTAGTAGGAAAGTTTATCAAACAAACTCTACATATGAGCTCTATCTATTTTACAATACGTGTAATATGTATTCACAAAATGTCCATTTTCTATATGTGTGAACTTCACATCTTTTTTTTTTTTTGTAAGTTTTAGTGCATGATGAGGTGGTGTTTACCTATAGGATCCACCATCTCTTGGACTGGGCACCATTGATGGTATTTATTGGGCCCCACGTTCTTAAGTAAATCTCAATATTGCTTCAAAAAGGTAGCTATGCATATACAGTTTACAGACAGAATGTTAACATATTAAGCAAGAGTGTGACAACTTATCAGTGCTAAATGTGCCATAAAAAAACCCAGCATGTAAAATTCTTAGCTTTGACAAGTGACAACATATCTGGCAAAATGCATTGTAAACCAAATGTAATTTTTAGCTGCAGTAAATTTTAGACAATCAAAATGATGTTAAAATGTGTGTGTTTCTTACAGTCTAGAGGCTGCTTATTCTGATGGAGGAAAACACTGACAGCATCCTTCATGATCACTGAAAGAACTGTTCTCCTTTCTCCTGCCCCACACTGATCTATCTGATCGGTGCAGTGCAGGGGAGAAAGTCACCAGGACTTGCACGGATGTTGCGCATCCTGTGTAGCTGAAAAAACTTCTGCAAGACTAGCCCTTGGACCTCTTTATGAAAAGAAGAACGACACTCCTGATATGTGAGGTGGCATGGATAGGGTCCCAATCAAACAAAGTTGTTGATTAGCCATTGAACCTTTCAGGTCATGTGATCAGTCACATTCCTGGAAGGAATTTCAAGATGTGGTAATGTATACGATGGATGAGTGTACACATATATATATATATATAAGTGTTTGTGTGTGGAGCTGCATGAGTATATAAGAGAGCTGTTGGTGTATGTAAGAAAGCTGTGTACAAGTATGTAGCAAAACAGTGCGTGTATGTAACAGAGGTGTGAGTGCATACTTCAAAGCTGTAGAAAAGCTATATGTGTTAGAACTGTGTTTGTGTATGGAGGAGAGTTGTGTGTGTATTTCGGAAAATTGCGTGTGTGATAGTAGTAGAGTTGTGTGTATGCAGGAGAGATGTGTGTATGTAGGAAAGAGGGTGGAAACTTATCAATGCTATAGGACCTATGCAAGAACCTAACATGATCAAATTTGACTCATGACAATACAGCTTTAAAAAATGCATTGGCAGCAATTGTACCGATCATCTACTTTCAATGAATTATCAGCAAATTGGTGAAAGTACACCTATTAAAAAAAAAATAACAGCCTCCTCCATATCCCCTCTAGCTGTCCTGTCCATCACCAAGATAGGTGCATTTTCTGCCATTTTAGGTAGAAGTAATGTTCAACCAATTTGCTTCTAATTTAGACAAAGTAGTAGGAAAGTTTATCAAACAAACTCTACATATGAGCTCTATCTATTTTACAATACGTGTAATATGTATTCACAAAATGTCCATTTTCTATATGTGTGAACTTCACATCTTTTTTTTTTTTAGTAAGTTTTAGTGCATGATGAGGTGGTGTTTACCTATAGGATCCACCATCTCTTGGACTGGGCACCATTGATGGTATTTATTGGGCCCCACGTTCTTAAGTAAATCTCAATATTGCTTCAAAAAGGTAGCTATGCATATACAGTTTACAGACAGAATGTTAACATATTAAGCAAGAGTGTGACAACTTATCAGTGCTAAATGTGCCATAAAAAAACCCAGCATGTAAAATTCTTAGCTTTGACAAGTGACAACATATCTGGCAAAATGCATTGTAAACCAAATGTAATTTTTAGCTGCAGTAAATTTTAGACAATCAAAATGATGTTAAAATGTGTGTGTTTCTTACAGTCTAGAGGCTGCTTATTCTGATGGAGGAAAACACTGACAACATCCTTCATGATCACTGAAAGAACTGTTCTCCTTTCTCCTGCCCCACACTGATCTATCTGATCGGTGCAGTGCAGGGGAGAAAGTCACCAGGACTTGCACGGATGTTGCGCATCCTGTGTAGCTGAAAAAACTTCTGCAAGACTAGCCCTTGGACCTCTTTATGAAAAGAAGAACGACACTCCTGATATGTGAGGTGGCATGGATAGGGTCCCAATCAAACAAAGTTGTTGATTAGCCATTGAACCTTTCAGGTCATGTGATCAGTCACATTCCTGGAAGGAATTTCAAGATGTGGTAATGTATACGATGGATGAGTGTACATATATATATATATATATATATATATATATAAGTGTTTGTGTGTGTGGAGCTGCATGAGTATATAAGAGAGCTGTTGGTGTATGTAAGAAAGCTGTGTACAAGTATGTAGCAAAACAGTGCGTGTATGTAACAGAGGTGTGAGTGCATACTTCAAAGCTGTAGAAAAGCTATATGTGTTAGAACTGTGTTTGTGTATGGAGGAGAGTTGTGTGTGTATTTCGGAAAATTGCGTGTGTGATAGTAGTAGAGTTGTGTGTATGCAGGAGAGATGTGTGTATGTAGGAAAGAGGGTGGAAACTTATCAATGCTATAGGACCTATGCAAGAACCTAACATGATCAAATTTGACTCATGACAATACAGCTTTAAAAAATGCATTGGCAGCAATTGTACCGATCATCTACTTTCAATGAATTATCAGCAAATTGGTGAAAGTACACCTATTAAAAAAAAAATAACAGCCTCCTCCATATCCCCTCTAGCTGTCCTGTCCATCACCAAGATAGGTGCGTTTTCTGCCATTTTAGGTAGAAGTAATGTTCAACCAATTTGCTTCTAATTTAGACAAAGTAGTAGGAAAGTTTATCAAACAAACTCTACATATGAGCTCTATCTATTTTACAATACGTGTAATATGTATTCACAAAATGTCCATTTTCTATATGTGTGAACTTCACATCTTTTTTTTTTTTAGTAAGTTTTAGTGCATGATGAGGTGGTGTTTACCTATAGGATCCACCATCTCTTGGACTGGGCACCATTGATGGTATTTATTGGGCCCCACGTTCTTAAGTAAATCTCAATATTGCTTCAAAAAGGTAGCTATGCATATACAGTTTACAGACAGAATGTTAACATATTAAGCAAGAGTGTGACAACTTATCAGTGCTAAATGTGCCATAAAAAAACCCAGCATGTAAAATTCTTAGCTTTGACAAGTGACAACATATCTGGCAAAATGCATTGTAAACCAAATGTAATTTTTAGCTGCAGTAAATGTTAGACAATCAAAATGATGTTAAAATGTGTGTGTTTCTTACAGTCTAGAGGCTGCTTATTCTGATGGAGGAAAACACTGACAGCATCCTTCATGATCACTGAAAGAACTGTTCTCCTTTCTCCTGCCCCACACTGATCTATCTGATCGGTGCAGTGCAGGGGAGAAAGTCACCAGGACTTGCACGGATGTTGCGCATCCTGTGTAGCTGAAAAAACTTCTGCAAGACTAGCCCTTGGACCTCTTTATGAAAAGAAGAACGACACTCCTGATATGTGAGGTGGCATGGATAGGGTCCCAATCAAACAAAGTTGTTGATTAGCCATTGAACCTTTCAGGTCATGTGATCAGTCACATTCCTGGAAGGAATTTCAAGATGTGGTAATGTATACGATGGATGAGTGTACACATATATATATATATATATATATATATATATATAAGTGTTTGTGTGTGGAGCTGCATGAGTATATAAGAGAGCTGTTGGTGTATGTAAGAAAGCTGTGTACAAGTATGTAGCAAAACAGTGCGTGTATGTAACAGAGGTGTGAGTGCATACTTCAAAGCTGTAGAAAAGCTATATGTGTTAGAACTGTGTTTGTGTATGGAGGAGAGTTGTGTGTGTATTTCGGAAAATTGCGTGTGTGATAGTAGTAGAGTTGTGTGTATGCAGGAGAGATGTGTGTATGTAGGAAAGAGGGTGGAAACTTATCAATGCTATAGGACCTATGCAAGAACCTAACATGATCAAATTTGACTCATGACAATACAGCTTTAAAAAATGCATTGGCAGCAATTGTACCGATCATCTACTTTCAATGAATTATCAGCAAATTGGTGAAAGTACACCTATTAAAAAAAAAATAACAGCCTCCTCCATATCCCCTCTAGCTGTCCTGTCCATCACCAAGATAGGTGCGTTTTCTGCCATTTTAGGTAGAAGTAATGTTCAACCAATTTGCTTCTAATTTAGACAAAGTAGTAGGAAAGTTTATCAAACAAACTCTACATATGAGCTCTATCTATTTTACAATACGTGTAATATGTATTCACAAAATGTCCATTTTCTATATGTGTGAACTTCACATCTTTTTTTTTTTTAGTAAGTTTTAGTGCATGATGAGGTGGTGTTTACCTATAGGATCCACCATCTCTTGGACTGGGCACCATTGATGGTATTTATTGGGCCCCACGTTCTTAAGTAAATCTCAATATTGCTTCAAAAAGGTAGCTATGCATATACAGTTTACAGACAGAATGTTAACATATTAAGCAAGAGTGTGACAACTTATCAGTGCTAAATGTGCCATAAAAAAACCCAGCATGTAAAATTCTTAGCTTTGACAAGTGACAACATATCTGGCAAAATGCATTGTAAACCAAATGTAATTTTTAGCTGCAGTAAATTTTAGACAATCAAAATGATGTTAAAATGTGTGTGTTTCTTACAGTCTAGAGGCTGCTTATTCTGATGGAGGAAAACACTGACAGCATCCTTCATGATCACTGAAAGAACTGTTCTCCTTTCTCCTGCCCCACACTGATCTATCTGATCGGTGCAGTGCAGGGGAGAAAGTCACCAGGACTTGCACGGATGTTGCGCATCCTGTGTAGCTGAAAAAACTTCTGCAAGACTAGCCCTTGGACCTCTTTATGAAAAGAAGAACGACACTCCTGATATGTGAGGTGGCATGGATAGGGTCCCAATCAAACAAAGTTGTTGATTAGCCATTGAACCTTTCAGGTCATGTGATCAGTCACATTCCTGGAAGGAATTTCAAGATGTGGTAATGTATACGATGGATGAGTGTACACATATATATATATATATAAGTGTTTGTGTGTGGAGCTGCATGAGTATATAAGAGAGCTGTTGGTGTATGTAAGAAAGCTGTGTACAAGTATGTAGCAAAACAGTGCGTGTATGTAACAGAGGTGTGAGTGCATACTTCAAAGCTGTAGAAAAGCTATATGTGTTAGAACTGTGTTTGTGTATGGAGGAGAGTTGTGTGTGTATTTCGGAAAATTGCGTGTGTGATAGTAGTAGAGTTGTGTGTATGCAGGAGAGATGTGTGTATGTAGGAAAGAGGGTGGAAACTTATCAATGCTATAGGACCTATGCAAGAACCTAACATGATCAAATTTGACTCATGACAATACAGCTTTAAAAAATGCATTGGCAGCAATTGTACCGATCATCTACTTTCAATGAATTATCAGCAAATTGGTGAAAGTACACCTATTAAAAAAAAAATAACAGCCTCCTCCATATCCCCTCTAGCTGTCCTGTCCATCACCAAGATAGGTGCATTTTCTGCCATTTTAGGTAGAAGTAATGTTCAACCAATTTGCTTCTAATTTAGACAAAGTAGTAGGAAAGTTTATCAAACAAACTCTACATATGAGCTCTATCTATTTTACAATACGTGTAATATGTATTCACAAAATGTCCATTTTCTATATGTGTGAACTTCACATCTTTTTTTTTTTTAGTAAGTTTTAGTGCATGATGAGGTGGTGTTTACCTATAGGATCCACCATCTCTTGGACTGGGCACCATTGATGGTATTTATTGGGCCCCACGTTCTTAAGTAAATCTCAATATTGCTTCAAAAAGGTAGCTATGCATATACAGTTTACAGACAGAATGTTAACATATTAAGCAAGAGTGTGACAACTTATCAGTGCTAAATGTGCCATAAAAAAACCCAGCATGTAAAATTCTTAGCTTTGACAAGTGACAACATATCTGGCAAAATGCATTGTAAACCAAATGTAATTTTTAGCTGCAGTAAATTTTAGACAATCAAAATGATGTTAAAATGTGTGTGTTTCTTACAGTCTAGAGGCTGCTTATTCTGATGGAGGAAAACACTGACAACATCCTTCATGATCACTGAAAGAACTGTTCTCCTTTCTCCTGCCCCACACTGATCTATCTGATCGGTGCAGTGCAGGGGAGAAAGTCACCAGGACTTGCACGGATGTTGCGCATCCTGTGTAGCTGAAAAAACTTCTGCAAGA
>NW_027367589.1:0-56715 GCF_046119375.1 Phyllobates terribilis
TTTTGCCATTGAAAAACATGTTTTTCATATACCAGAAATGTTTGAAGCTACTGACTGAATGAAAGGAGCTGGCATCTCACTCTCTTTGAATCTTCTTTATCATGCTAGGATTAGCAGGAAAAAGCAAAGAATTTCAGAATTGCACCTTGCAATGTGGAGATATTACTGTTTGTGCATTTACAATATTCATTGATTTTTGCCATTGAAAAACGTCCAGAAATGATTGAAGCTACTGACTGAATGAAAGGAGCTGTCATCTCACTCTCTTTGAATCTTCTTTATCATGCTAAGAGGAGCAGGAAAAAGCAAAAAATTTCAGAATTGCACCTTGCAATGCGGAGAAATTACTGTTTGTGCATTTACAATATTCATTGATTTTTGCCATTGAAAAATGTCCAGAAATGATTGAAGCTACTGACTGAATGAAAGGAGCTGGCATCTCACTCTCTTTGAATCTTCTTTATCATGCTAGGATTAGCAGGAAAAAGCAAAAAATTTCAGAATTGCACCTTGCAATGTGGAGATATTACTGTTTGTGCATTTACAATATTCATTGATTTTTGCCATTGAAAAACATGTTTTTCATATACCAGAAATGTTTGAAGCTACTGACTGAATGAAAGGAGCTGGCATCTCACTCTCTTTGAATCTTCTTTATCATGCTAGGATTAACAGGAAAAAGCAAAAAATTTCAGAATTTCACCTTGCAATGTGGAGATATTACTGTTTGTGCATTTACAATATTCATTGATTTTTGCCATTGAAAAACATGTTTTTCATATACCAGAAATGTTTGAAGCTACTGACTGAATGAAAGGAGCTGGCATCTCACTCTCTTTGAATCTTCTTTATCATGCTAGGATTAACAGGAAAAAGCAAAAAATTTCAGAATTGCACCTTGCAATGTGGAGATATTACTGTTTGTGCATTTACAATATTCATTGATTTTTGCCATTGAAAAACGTCCAGAAATGTTTGAAGCTACTGACTGAATGAAAGGAGCTGGCATCTCACTCTCTTTGAATCTTCTTTATCATGCTAGGATTAGCAGGAAAAAGCAAAAAATTTCAGAATTGCACCTTGCAATGTGGAGATATTACTGTTTGTGCATTTACAATATTCATTGATTTTTGCCATTGAAAAACGTTTTTCATATACCAGAAATGTTTGAAGCTACTGACTGAATGAAAGGAGCTGGCATCTCACTCTCTTTGAATCTTCTTTATCATGCTAGGATTAACAGGAAAAAGCAAAAAATTTCAGAATTGCACCTTGCAATGTGGAGATATTACTGTTTGTGCATTTACAATATTCATTGATTTTTGCCATTGAAAAACGTCCAGAAATGTTTGAAGCTACTGACTGAATGAAAGGAGCTGGCATCTCACTCTCTTTGAATCTTCTTTATCATGCTAGGATTAACAGGAAAAAGCAAAAAATTTCAGAATTGCACCTTGCAATGTGGAGATATTACTGTTTGTGCATTTACAATATTCATTGATTTTTGCCATTGAAAAACGTCCAGAAATGTTTGAAGCTACTGACTGAATGAAAGGAGCTGGCATCTCACTCTCTTTGAATCTTCTTTATCATGCTAGGATTAGCAGGAAAAAGCAAAAAATTTCAGAATTGCACCTTGCAATGTGGAGATATTACTGTTTGTGCATTTACAATATTCATTGATTTTTGCCATTGAAAAACATGTTTTTCATATACCAGAAATGTTTGAAGCTACTGACTGAATGAAAGGAGCTGGCATCTCACTCTCTTTGAATCTTCTTTATCATGCTAGGATTAGCAGGAAAAAGCAAAAAATTTCAGAATTGCACCTTGCAATGTGGAGATATTACTGTTTGTGCATTTACAATATTCATTGATTTTTGCCATTGAAAAACATGTTTTTCATATACCAGAAATGTTTGAAGCTACTGACTGAATGAAAGGAGCTGGCATCTCACTCTCTTTGAATCTTCTTTATCATGCTAGGATTAACAGGAAAAAGCAAAAAATTTCAGAATTGCACCTTGCAATGTGGAGATATTACTGTTTGTGCATTTACAATATTCATTGATTTTTGCCATTGAAAAACGTCCAGAAATGTTTGAAGCTACTGACTGAATGAAAGGAGCTGGCATCTCACTCTCTTTGAATCTTCTTTATCATGCTAGGATTAACAGGAAAAAGCTAAAAATTTCAGAATTGCACCTTGCAATGTGGAGATATTACTGTTTGTGCATTTACAATATTCATTGATTTTTGCCATTGAAAAACATGTTTTTCATATACCAGAAATGTTTGAAGCTACTGACTGAATGAAAGGAGCTGGCATCTCACTCTCTTTGAATCTTCTTTATCATGCTAGGATTAGCAGGAAAAAGCAAAGAATTTCAGAATTGCACCTTGCAATGTGGAGATATTACTGTTTGTGCATTTACAATATTCATTGATTTTTGCCATTGAAAAACATGTTTTTCATATACCAGAAATGTTTGAAGCTACTGACTGAATGAAAGGAGCTGGCATCTCACTCTCTTTGAATCTTCTTTATCATGCTAAGAGGAGCAGGAAAAAGCAAAAAATTTCAGAATTGCACCTTGCAATGCGGAGAAATTACTGTTTGTGCATTTACAATATTCATTGATTTTTGCCATTGAAAAACGTCCAGAAATGATTGAAGCTACTGACTGAATGAAAGGAGCTGTCATCTCACTCTCTTTGAATCTTCTTTATCATGCTAAGAGGAGCAGGAAAAAGCAAAAAATTTCAGAATTGCACCTTGCAATGCGGAGAAATTACTGTTTGTGCATTTACAATATTCATTGATTTTTGCCATTGAAAAATGTCCAGAAATGATTGAAGCTACTGACTGAATGAAAGGAGCTGGCATCTCACTCTCTTTGAATCTTCTTTATCATGCTAGGATTAGCAGGAAAAAGCAAAAAATTTCAGAATTGCACCTTGCAATGTGGAGATATTACTGTTTGTGCATTTACAATATTCATTGATTTTTGCCATTGAAAAACATGTTTTTCATATACCAGAAATGTTTGAAGCTACTGACTGAATGAAAGGAGCTGGCATCTCACTCTCTTTGAATCTTCTTTATCATGCTAGGATTAACAGGAAAAAGCAAAAAATTTCAGAATTTCACCTTGCAATGTGGAGATATTACTGTTTGTGCATTTACAATATTCATTGATTTTTGCCATTGAAAAACATGTTTTTCATATACCAGAAATGTTTGAAGCTACTGACTGAATGAAAGGAGCTGGCATCTCACTCTCTTTGAATCTTCTTTATCATGCTAGGATTAACAGGAAAAAGCAAAAAATTTCAGAATTGCACCTTGCAATGTGGAGATATTACTGTTTGTGCATTTACAATATTCATTGATTTTTGCCATTGAAAAACGTCCAGAAATGTTTGAAGCTACTGACTGAATGAAAGGAGCTGGCATCTCACTCTCTTTGAATCTTCTTTATCATGCTAGGATTAGCAGGAAAAAGCAAAAAATTTCAGAATTGCACCTTGCAATGTGGAGATATTACTGTTTGTGCATTTACAATATTCATTGATTTTTGCCATTGAAAAACATGTTTTTCATATACCAGAAATGTTTGAAGCTACTGACTGAATGAAAGGAGCTGGCATCTCACTCTCTTTGAATCTTCTTTATCATGCTAGGATTAGCAGGAAAAAGCAAAAAATTTCAGAATTGCACCTTGCAATGTGGAGATATTACTGTTTGTGCATTTACAATATTCATTAATTTTTGCCATTGAAAAACGTTTTTCATATACCAGAAATGTTTGAAGCTACTGACTGAATGAAAGGAGCTGGCATCTCACTCTCTTTGAATCTTCTTTATCATGCTAGGATTAGCAGGAAAAAGCAAAAAATTTCAGAATTGCACCTTGCAATGTGGAGATATTACTGTTTGTGCATTTACAATATTCATTGATTTTTGCCATTGAAAAACGTTTTTCATATACCAGAAATGTTTGAAGCTACTGACTGAATGAAAGGAGCTGGCATCTCACTCTCTTTGAATCTTCTTTATCATGCTAGGATTAACAGGAAAAAGCAAAAAATTTCAGAATTGCACCTTGCAATGTGGAGATATTACTGTTTGTGCATTTACAATATTCATTGATTTTTGCCATTGAAAAACGTCCAGAAATGTTTGAAGCTACTGACTGAATGAAAGGAGCTGGCATCTCACTCTCTTTGAATCTTCTTTATCATGCTAGGATTAACAGGAAAAAGCAAAAAATTTCAGAATTGCACCTTGCAATGTGGAGATATTACTGTTTGTGCATTTACAATATTCATTGATTTTTGCCATTGAAAAACGTCCAGAAATGTTTGAAGCTACTGACTGAATGAAAGGAGCTGGCATCTCACTCTCTTTGAATCTTCTTTATCATGCTAGGATTAGCAGGAAAAAGCAAAAAATTTCAGAATTGCACCTTGCAATGTGGAGATATTACTGTTTGTGCATTTACAATATTCATTGATTTTTGCCATTGAAAAACATGTTTTTCATATACCAGAAATGTTTGAAGCTACTGACTGAATGAAAGGAGCTGGCATCTCACTCTCTTTGAATCTTCTTTATCATGCTAGGATTAGCAGGAAAAAGCAAAAAATTTCAGAATTGCACCTTGCAATGTGGAGATATTACTGTTTGTGCATTTACAATATTCATTGATTTTTGCCATTGAAAAACATGTTTTTCATATACCAGAAATGTTTGAAGCTACTGACTGAATGAAAGGAGCTGGCATCTCACTCTCTTTGAATCTTCTTTATCATGCTAGGATTAACAGGAAAAAGCAAAAAATTTCAGAATTGCACCTTGCAATGTGGAGATATTACTGTTTGTGCATTTACAATATTCATTGATTTTTGCCATTGAAAAACGTCCAGAAATGTTTGAAGCTACTGACTGAATGAAAGGAGCTGGCATCTCACTCTCTTTGAATCTTCTTTATCATGCTAGGATTAACAGGAAAAAGCTAAAAATTTCAGAATTGCACCTTGCAATGTGGAGATATTACTGTTTGTGCATTTACAATATTCATTGATTTTTGCCATTGAAAAACATGTTTTTCATATACCAGAAATGTTTGAAGCTACTGACTGAATGAAAGGAGCTGGCATCTCACTCTCTTTGAATCTTCTTTATCATGCTAGGATTAGCAGGAAAAAGCAAAGAATTTCAGAATTGCACCTTGCAATGTGGAGATATTACTGTTTGTGCATTTACAATATTCATTGATTTTTGCCATTGAAAAACATGTTTTTCATATACCAGAAATGTTTGAAGCTACTGACTGAATGAAAGGAGCTGGCATCTCACTCTCTTTGAATCTTCTTTATCATGCTAAGAGGAGCAGGAAAAAGCAAAAAATTTCAGAATTGCACCTTGCAATGCGGAGAAATTACTGTTTGTGCATTTACAATATTCATTGATTTTTGCCATTGAAAAACGTCCAGAAATGATTGAAGCTACTGACTGAATGAAAGGAGCTGTCATCTCACTCTCTTTGAATCTTCTTTATCATGCTAAGAGGAGCAGGAAAAAGCAAAAAATTTCAGAATTGCACCTTGCAATGCGGAGAAATTACTGTTTGTGCATTTACAATATTCATTGATTTTTGCCATTGAAAAATGTCCAGAAATGATTGAAGCTACTGACTGAATGAAAGGAGCTGGCATCTCACTCTCTTTGAATCTTCTTTATCATGCTAGGATTAGCAGGAAAAAGCAAAAAATTTCAGAATTGCACCTTGCAATGTGGAGATATTACTGTTTGTGCATTTACAATATTCATTGATTTTTGCCATTGAAAAACATGTTTTTCATATACCAGAAATGTTTGAAGCTACTGACTGAATGAAAGGAGCTGGCATCTCACTCTCTTTGAATCTTCTTTATCATGCTAGGATTAACAGGAAAAAGCAAAAAATTTCAGAATTTCACCTTGCAATGTGGAGATATTACTGTTTGTGCATTTACAATATTCATTGATTTTTGCCATTGAAAAACATGTTTTTCATATACCAGAAATGTTTGAAGCTACTGACTGAATGAAAGGAGCTGGCATCTCACTCTCTTTGAATCTTCTTTATCATGCTAGGATTAACAGGAAAAAGCAAAAAATTTCAGAATTGCACCTTGCAATGTGGAGATATTACTGTTTGTGCATTTACAATATTCATTGATTTTTGCCATTGAAAAACGTCCAGAAATGTTTGAAGCTACTGACTGAATGAAAGGAGCTGGCATCTCACTCTCTTTGAATCTTCTTTATCATGCTAGGATTAGCAGGAAAAAGCAAAAAATTTCAGAATTGCACCTTGCAATGTGGAGATATTACTGTTTGTGCATTTACAATATTCATTGATTTTTGCCATTGAAAAACATGTTTTTCATATACCAGAAATGTTTGAAGCTACTGACTGAATGAAAGGAGCTGGCATCTCACTCTCTTTGAATCTTCTTTATCATGCTAGGATTAGCAGGAAAAAGCAAAAAATTTCAGAATTGCACCTTGCAATGTGGAGATATTACTGTTTGTGCATTTACAATATTCATTAATTTTTGCCATTGAAAAACGTTTTTCATATACCAGAAATGTTTGAAGCTACTGACTGAATGAAAGGAGCTGGCATCTCACTCTCTTTGAATCTTCTTTATCATGCTAGGATTAACAGGAAAAAGCAAAAAATTTCAGAATTGCACCTTGCAATGTGGAGATATTACTGTTTGTGAATTTACAATATTCATTGATTTTTGCCATTGAAAAACGTCCAGAAATGTTTGAAGGTACTGACTGAATGAAAGGAGCTGGCATCTCACTCTCTTTGAATCTTCTTTATCATGCTAGGATTAACAGGAAAAAGCTAAAAATTTCAGAATTGCACCTTGCAATGTGGAGATATTACTGTTTGTGCATTTACAATATTCATTGATTTTTGCCATTGAAAAACATGTTTTTCATATACCAGAAATGTTTGAAGCTACTGACTGAATGAAAGGAGCTGGCATCTCACTCTCTTTGAATCTTCTTTATCATGCTAGGATTAGCAGGAAAAAGCAAAAAATTTCAGAATTGCACCTTGCAATGTGGAGATATTACTGTTTGTGCATTTACAATATTCATTGATTTTTGCCATTGAAAAACATGTGTTTTTCATATACCAGAAATGTTTGAAGCTACTGACTGAATGAAAGGAGCTGGCATCTCACTCTCTTTGAATCTTCTTTATCATGCTAGGATTAGCAGGAAAAAGCAAAAAATTTCAGAATTGCACCTTGCAATGTGGAGATATTACTGTTTGTGCATTTACAATATTCATTGATTTTTGCCATTGAAAAACATGTTTTTCATATACCAGAAATGTTTGAAGCTACTGACTGAATGAAAGGAGCTGGCATCTCACTCTCTTTGAATCTTCTTTATCATGCTAGGATTAACAGGAAAAAGCAAAAAATTTCAGAATTGCACCTTGCAATGTGGAGATATTACTGTTTGTGCATTTACAATATTCATTGATTTTTGCCATTGAAAAACGTCCAGAAATGTTTGAAGCTACTGACTGAATGAAAGGAGCTGGCATCTCACTCTCTTTGAATCTTCTTTATCATGCTAGGATTAGCAGGAAAAAGCAAAAAATTTCAGAATTGCACCTTGCAATGTGGAGATATTACTGTTTGTGCATTTACAATATTCATTGATTTTTGCCATTGAAAAACATGTTTTTCATATACCAGAAATGTTTGAAGCTACTGACTGAATGAAAGGAGCTGGCATGTCACTCTCTTTGAATCTTCTTTATCATGCTAGGATTAACAGGAAAAAGCAAAAAATTTCAGAATTGCACCTTGCAATGTGGAGATATTACTGTTTGTGCATTTACAATATTCATTGATTTTTCCCATTGAAAAACGTCCAGAAATGATTGAAGCTACTGACTGAATGAAAGGAGCTGTCATCTCACTCTCTTTGAATCTTCTTTATCATGCTAAGAGGAGCAGGAAAAAGCAAAAAATTTCAGAATTGCACCTTGCAATGCGGAGAAATTACTGTTTGTGCATTTACAATATTCATTGATTTTTGCCATTGAAAAATGTCCAGAAATGATTGAAGCTACTGACTGAATGAAAGGAGCTGGCATCTCACTCTCTTTGAATCTTCTTTATCATGCTAGGATTAGCAGGAAAAAGCAAAAAATTTCAGAATTGCACCTTGCAATGTGGAGATATTACTGTTTGTGCATTTACAATATTCATTGATTTTTGCCATTGAAAAACATGTTTTTCATATACCAGAAATGTTTGAAGCTACTGACTGAATGAAAGGAGCTGGCATCTCACTCTCTTTGAATCTTCTTTATCATGCTAGGATTAACAGGAAAAAGCAAAAAATTTCAGAATTTCACCTTGCAATGTGGAGATATTACTGTTTGTGCATTTACAATATTCATTGATTTTTGCCATTGAAAAACATGTTTTTCATATACCAGAAATGTTTGAAGCTACTGACTGAATGAAAGGAGCTGGCATCTCACTCTCTTTGAATCTTCTTTATCATGCTAGGATTAACAGGAAAAAGCAAAAAATTTCAGAATTGCACCTTGCAATGTGGAGATATTACTGTTTGTGCATTTACAATATTCATTGATTTTTGCCATTGAAAAACGTCCAGAAATGTTTGAAGCTACTGACTGAATGAAAGGAGCTGGCATCTCACTCTCTTTGAATCTTCTTTATCATGCTAGGATTAGCAGGAAAAAGCAAAAAATTTCAGAATTGCACCTTGCAATGTGGAGATATTACTGTTTGTGCATTTACAATATTCATTGATTTTTGCCATTGAAAAACGTTTTTCATATACCAGAAATGTTTGAAGCTACTGACTGAATGAAAGGAGCTGGCATCTCACTCTCTTTGAATCTTCTTTATCATGCTAGGATTAACAGGAAAAAGCAAAAAATTTCAGAATTGCACCTTGCAATGTGGAGATATTACTGTTTGTGCATTTACAATATTCATTGATTTTTGCCATTGAAAAACGTCCAGAAATGTTTGAAGCTACTGACTGAATGAAAGGAGCTGGCATCTCACTCTCTTTGAATCTTCTTTATCATGCTAGGATTAACAGGAAAAAGCAAAAAATTTCAGAATTGCACCTTGCAATGTGGAGATATTACTGTTTGTGCATTTACAATATTCATTGATTTTTGCCATTGAAAAACGTCCAGAAATGTTTGAAGCTACTGACTGAATGAAAGGAGCTGGCATCTCACTCTCTTTGAATCTTCTTTATCATGCTAGGATTAGCAGGAAAAAGCAAAAAATTTCAGAATTGCACCTTGCAATGTGGAGATATTACTGTTTGTGCATTTACAATATTCATTGATTTTTGCCATTGAAAAACATGTTTTTCATATACCAGAAATGTTTGAAGCTACTGACTGAATGAAAGGAGCTGGCATCTCACTCTCTTTGAATCTTCTTTATCATGCTAGGATTAGCAGGAAAAAGCAAAAAATTTCAGAATTGCACCTTGCAATGTGGAGATATTACTGTTTGTGCATTTACAATATTCATTGATTTTTGCCATTGAAAAACATGTTTTTCATATACCAGAAATGTTTGAAGCTACTGACTGAATGAAAGGAGCTGGCATCTCACTCTCTTTGAATCTTCTTTATCATGCTAGGATTAACAGGAAAAAGCAAAAAATTTCAGAATTGCACCTTGCAATGTGGAGATATTACTGTTTGTGCATTTACAATATTCATTGATTTTTGCCATTGAAAAACGTCCAGAAATGTTTGAAGCTACTGACTGAATGAAAGGAGCTGGCATCTCACTCTCTTTGAATCTTCTTTATCATGCTAGGATTAACAGGAAAAAGCTAAAAATTTCAGAATTGCACCTTGCAATGTGGAGATATTACTGTTTGTGCATTTACAATATTCATTGATTTTTGCCATTGAAAAACATGTTTTTCATATACCAGAAATGTTTGAAGCTACTGACTGAATGAAAGGAGCTGGCATCTCACTCTCTTTGAATCTTCTTTATCATGCTAGGATTAGCAGGAAAAAGCAAAGAATTTCAGAATTGCACCTTGCAATGTGGAGATATTACTGTTTGTGCATTTACAATATTCATTGATTTTTGCCATTGAAAAACATGTTTTTCATATACCAGAAATGTTTGAAGCTACTGACTGAATGAAAGGAGCTGGCATCTC
Organism: Phyllobates terribilis; assembly: GCF_046119375.1. Lineage (NCBI taxonomy): Eukaryota > Metazoa > Chordata > Amphibia > Anura > Dendrobatidae > Phyllobates > Phyllobates terribilis. Next base: position 10,271 of record NW_027367589.1, read on the forward strand.
ACTCTCTTTGAATCTTCTTTATCATGCTAAGAGGAGCAGGAAAAAGCAAAAAATTTCAGAATTGCACCTTGCAATGCGGAGAAATTACTGTTTGTGCATTTACAATATTCATTGATTTTTGCCATTGAAAAACGTCCAGAAATGATTGAAGCTACTGACTGAATGAAAGGAGCTGTCATCTCACTCTCTTTGAATCTTCTTTATCATGCTAAGAGGAGCAGGAAAAAGCAAAAAATTTCAGAATTGCACCTTGCAATGCGGAGAAATTACTGTTTGTGCATTTACAATATTCATTGATTTTTGCCATTGAAAAATGTCCAGAAATGATTGAAGCTACTGACTGAATGAAAGGAGCTGGCATCTCACTCTCTTTGAATCTTCTTTATCATGCTAGGATTAGCAGGAAAAAGCAAAAAATTTCAGAATTGCACCTTGCAATGTGGAGATATTACTGTTTGTGCATTTACAATATTCATTGATTTTTGCCATTGAAAAACATGTTTTTCATATACCAGAAATGTTTGAAGCTACTGACTGAATGAAAGGAGCTGGCATCTCACTCTTTTTGAATCTTCTTTATCATGCTAGGATTAACAGGAAAAAGCAAAAAATTTCAGAATTTCACCTTGCAATGTGGAGATATTACTGTTTGTGCATTTACAATATTCATTGATTTTTGCCATTGAAAAACATGTTTTTCATATACCAGAAATGTTTGAAGCTACTGACTGAATGAAAGGAGCTGGCATCTCACTCTCTTTGAATCTTCTTTATCATGCTAGGATTAACAGGAAAAAGCAAAAAATTTCAGAATTGCACCTTGCAATGTGGAGATATTACTGTTTGTGCATTTACAATATTCATTGATTTTTGCCATTGAAAAACGTCCAGAAATGTTTGAAGCTACTGACTGAATGAAAGGAGCTGGCATCTCACTCTCTTTGAATCTTCTTTATCATGCTAGGATTAGCAGGAAAAAGCAAAAAATTTCAGAATTGCACCTTGCAATGTGGAGATATTACTGTTTGTGCATTTACAATATTCATTGATTTTTGCCATTGAAAAACATGTTTTTCATATACCAGAAATGTTTGAAGCTACTGACTGAATGAAAGGAGCTGGCATCTCACTCTCTTTGAATCTTCTTTATCATGCTAGGATTAGCAGGAAAAAGCAAAAAATTTCAGAATTGCACCTTGCAATGTGGAGATATTACTGTTTGTGCATTTACAATATTCATTAATTTTTGCCATTGAAAAACGTTTTTCATAAACCAGAAATGTTTGAAGCTACTGACTGAATGAAAGGAGCTGGCATCTCACTCTCTTTGAATCTTCTTTATCATGCTAGGATTAGCAGGAAAAAGCAAAAAATTTCAGAATTGCACCTTGCAATGTGGAGATATTACTGTTTGTGCATTTACAATATTCATTGATTTTTGCCATTGAAAAACGTTTTTCATATACCAGAAATGTTTGAAGCTACTGACTGAATGAAAGGAGCTGGCATCTCACTCTCTTTGAATCTTCTTTATCATGCTAGGATTAACAGGAAAAAGCAAAAAATTTCAGAATTGCACCTTGCAATGTGGAGATATTACTGTTTGTGCATTTACAATATTCATTGATTTTTGCCATTGAAAAACGTCCAGAAATGTTTGAAGCTACTGACTGAATGAAAGGAGCTGGCATCTCACTCTCTTTGAATCTTCTTTATCATGCTAGGATTAACAGGAAAAAGCAAAAAATTTCAGAATTGCACCTTGCAATGTGGAGATATTACTGTTTGTGCATTTACAATATTCATTGATTTTTGCCATTGAAAAACGTCCAGAAATGTTTGAAGCTACTGACTGAATGAAAGGAGCTGGCATCTCACTCTCTTTGAATCTTCTTTATCATGCTAGGATTAGCAGGAAAAAGCAAAAAATTTCAGAATTGCACCTTGCAATGTGGAGATATTACTGTTTGTGCATTTACAATATTCATTGATTTTTGCCATTGAAAAACATGTTTTTCATATACCAGAAATGTTTGAAGCTACTGACTGAATGAAAGGAGCTGGCATCTCACTCTCTTTGAATCTTCTTTATCATGCTAGGATTAGCAGGAAAAAGCAAAAAATTTCAGAATTGCACCTTGCAATGTGGAGATATTACTGTTTGTGCATTTACAATATTCATTGATTTTTGCCATTGAAAAACATGTTTTTCATATACCAGAAATGTTTGAAGCTACTGACTGAATGAAAGGAGCTGGCATCTCACTCTCTTTGAATCTTCTTTATCATGCTAGGATTAACAGGAAAAAGCAAAAAATTTCAGAATTGCACCTTGCAATGTGGAGATATTACTGTTTGTGCATTTACAATATTCATTGATTTTTGCCATTGAAAAACGTCCAGAAATGTTTGAAGCTACTGACTGAATGAAAGGAGCTGGCATCTCACTCTCTTTGAATCTTCTTTATCATGCTAGGATTAACAGGAAAAAGCTAAAAATTTCAGAATTGCACCTTGCAATGTGGAGATATTACTGTTTGTGCATTTACAATATTCATTGATTTTTGCCATTGAAAAACATGTTTTTCATATACCAGAAATGTTTGAAGCTACTGACTGAATGAAAGGAGCTGGCATCTCACTCTCTTTGAATCTTCTTTATCATGCTAGGATTAGCAGGAAAAAGCAAAGAATTTCAGAATTGCACCTTGCAATGTGGAGATATTACTGTTTGTGCATTTACAATATTCATTGATTTTTGCCATTGAAAAACATGTTTTTCATATACCAGAAATGTTTGAAGCTACTGACTGAATGAAAGGAGCTGGCATCTCACTCTCTTTGAATCTTCTTTATCATGCTAAGAGGAGCAGGAAAAAGCAAAAAATTTCAGAATTGCACCTTGCAATGCGGAGAAATTACTGTTTGTGCATTTACAATATTCATTGATTTTTGCCATTGAAAAACGTCCAGAAATGATTGAAGCTACTGACTGAATGAAAGGAGCTGTCATCTCACTCTCTTTGAATCTTCTTTATCATGCTAAGAGGAGCAGGAAAAAGCAAAAAATTTCAGAATTGCACCTTGCAATGCGGAGAAATTACTGTTTGTGCATTTACAATATTCATTGATTTTTGCCATTGAAAAATGTCCAGAAATGATTGAAGCTACTGACTGAATGAAAGGAGCTGGCATCTCACTCTCTTTGAATCTTCTTTATCATGCTAGGATTAGCAGGAAAAAGCAAAAAATTTCAGAATTGCACCTTGCAATGTGGAGATATTACTGTTTGTGCATTTACAATATTCATTGATTTTTGCCATTGAAAAACATGTTTTTCATATACCAGAAATGTTTGAAGCTACTGACTGAATGAAAGGAGCTGGCATCTCACTCTCTTTGAATCTTCTTTATCATGCTAGGATTAACAGGAAAAAGCAAAAAATTTCAGAATTTCACCTTGCAATGTGGAGATATTACTGTTTGTGCATTTACAATATTCATTGATTTTTGCCATTGAAAAACATGTTTTTCATATACCAGAAATGTTTGAAGCTACTGACTGAATGAAAGGAGCTGGCATCTCACTCTCTTTGAATCTTCTTTATCATGCTAGGATTAACAGGAAAAAGCAAAAAATTTCAGAATTGCACCTTGCAATGTGGAGATATTACTGTTTGTGCATTTACAATATTCATTGATTTTTGCCATTGAAAAACGTCCAGAAATGTTTGAAGCTACTGACTGAATGAAAGGAGCTGGCATCTCACTCTCTTTGAATCTTCTTTATCATGCTAGGATTAGCAGGAAAAAGCAAAAAATTTCAGAATTGCACCTTGCAATGTGGAGATATTACTGTTTGTGCATTTACAATATTCATTGATTTTTGCCATTGAAAAACATGTTTTTCATATACCAGAAATGTTTGAAGCTACTGACTGAATGAAAGGAGCTGGCATCTCACTCTCTTTGAATCTTCTTTATCATGCTAGGATTAGCAGGAAAAAGCAAAAAATTTCAGAATTGCACCTTGCAATGTGGAGATATTACTGTTTGTGCATTTACAATATTCATTAATTTTTGCCATTGAAAAACGTTTTTCATATACCAGAAATGTTTGAAGCTACTGACTGAATGAAAGGAGCTGGCATCTCACTCTCTTTGAATCTTCTTTATCATGCTAGGATTAACAGGAAAAAGCAAAAAATTTCAGAATTGCACCTTGCAATGTGGAGATATTACTGTTTGTGAATTTACAATATTCATTGATTTTTGCCATTGAAAAACGTCCAGAAATGTTTGAAGGTACTGACTGAATGAAAGGAGCTGGCATCTCACTCTCTTTGAATCTTCTTTATCATGCTAGGATTAACAGGAAAAAGCTAAAAATTTCAGAATTGCACCTTGCAATGTGGAGATATTACTGTTTGTGCATTTACAATATTCATTGATTTTTGCCATTGAAAAACATGTTTTTCATATACCAGAAATGTTTGAAGCTACTGACTGAATGAAAGGAGCTGGCATCTCACTCTCTTTGAATCTTCTTTATCATGCTAGGATTAGCAGGAAAAAGCAAAAAATTTCAGAATTGCACCTTGCAATGTGGAGATATTACTGTTTGTGCATTTACAATATTCATTGATTTTTGCCATTGAAAAACATGTGTTTTTCATATACCAGAAATGTTTGAAGCTACTGACTGAATGAAAGGAGCTGGCATCTCACTCTCTTTGAATCTTCTTTATCATGCTAGGATTAGCAGGAAAAAGCAAAAAATTTCAGAATTGCACCTTGCAATGTGGAGATATTACTGTTTGTGCATTTACAATATTCATTGATTTTTGCCATTGAAAAACATGTTTTTCATATACCAGAAATGTTTGAAGCTACTGACTGAATGAAAGGAGCTGGCATCTCACTCTCTTTGAATCTTCTTTATCATGCTAGGATTAACAGGAAAAAGCAAAAAATTTCAGAATTGCACCTTGCAATGTGGAGATATTACTGTTTGTGCATTTACAATATTCATTGATTTTTGCCATTGAAAAACGTCCAGAAATGTTTGAAGCTACTGACTGAATGAAAGGAGCTGGCATCTCACTCTCTTTGAATCTTCTTTATCATGCTAGGATTAGCAGGAAAAAGCAAAAAATTTCAGAATTGCACCTTGCAATGTGGAGATATTACTGTTTGTGCATTTACAATATTCATTGATTTTTGCCATTGAAAAACATGTTTTTCATATACCAGAAATGTTTGAAGCTACTGACTGAATGAAAGGAGCTGGCATGTCACTCTCTTTGAATCTTCTTTATCATGCTAGGATTAACAGGAAAAAGCAAAAAATTTCAGAATTGCACCTTGCAATGTGGAGATATTACTGTTTGTGCATTTACAATATTCATTGATTTTTGCCATTGAAAAACATGTTTTTCATATACCAGAAATGTTTGAAGCTACTGACTGAATGAAAGGAGCTGGCATCTCACTCTCTTTGAATCTTCTTTATCATGCTAGGATTAACAGGAAAAAGCAAAAAATTTCAGAATTGCACCTTGCAATGTTGAGATATTACTGTTTGTGCATTTACAATATTCATTGATTTTTGCCATTGAAAAACGTCCAGAAATGTTTGAAGCTACTGACTGAATGAAAGGAGCTGGCATCTCACTCTCTTTGAATCTTCTTTATCATGCTAGGATTAGCAGGAAAAAGCAAAAAATTTCAGAATTGCACCTTGCAATGTGGAGATATTACTGTTTGTGCGTTTACAATATTCATTGATTTTTGCCATTGAAAAACATGTTTTTCATATACCAGAAATGTTTGAAGCTACTGACTGAATGAAAGGAGCTGGCATCTCACTCTCTTTGAATCTTCTTTATCATGCTAGGATTAGCAGGAAAAAGCAAAAAATTTCAGAATTGCACCTTGCAATGTGGAGATATTACTGTTTGTGCATTTACAATATTCATTGATTTTTGCCATTGAAAAACGTTTTTCATATACCAGAAATGTTTGAAGCTACTGACTGAATGAAAGGAGCTGGCATCTCACTCTCTTGGAATCTTCTTTATCATGCTAGGATTAACAGGAAAAAGCAAAAAATTTCAGAATTGCACCTTGCAATGTGGAGATATTACTGTTTGTGCATTTACAATATTCATTGATTTTTGCCATTGAAAAACATCCAGAAATGTTTGAAGCTACTGACTGAATGAAAGGAGCTGGCATCTCACTCTCTTTGAATCTTCTTTATCATGCTAGGATTAGCAGGAAAAAGCAAAAAATTTCAGAATTGCACCTTGCAATGTGGAGATATTACTGTTTGTGCATTTACAATATTCATTGATTTTTGCCATTGAAAAACATGTTTTTCATATACCAGAAATGTTTGAAGCTACTGACTGAATGAAAGGAGCTGGCATCTCACTCTCTTTGAATCTTCTTTATCATGCTAGGATTAGCAGGAAAAAGCAAAAAATTTCAGAATTGCACCTTGCAATGTGGAGATATTACTGTTTGTGCATTTACAATATTCATTGATTTTTGCCATTGAAAAACGTTTTTCATATACCAGAAATGTTTGAAGCTACTGACTGAATGAAAGGAGCTGGCATCTCACTCTCTTTGAATCTTCTTTATCATGCTAGGATTAACAGGAAAAAGCAAAAAATTTCAGAATTGCACCTTGCAATGTGGAGATATTACTGTTTGTGCATTTACAATATTCATTGATTTTTGCCATTGAAAAACGTCCAGAAATGTTTGAAGCTACTGACTGAATGAAAGGAGCTGGCATCTCACTCTCTTTGAATCTTCTTTATCATGCTAGGATTAACAGGAAAAAGCTAAAAATTTCAGAATTGCACCTTGCAATGTGGAGATATTACTGTTTGTGCATTTACAATATTCATTGATTTTTGCCATTGAAAAACATGTTTTTCATATACCAGAAATGTTTGAAGCTACTGACTGAATGAAAGGAGCTGGCATCTCACTCTCTTTGAATCTTCTTTATCATGCCAGGAAAAAGCAAAAAATTTCAGAATTGCACCTTGCAATGTGGAGATATTACTGTTTGTGCATTTACAATATTCATTGATTTTTGCCATTGAAAAACATGTGTTTTTCATATACCAGAAATGTTTGAAGCTACTGACTGAATGAAAGGAGCTGGCATCTCACTCTCTTTGAATCTTCTTTATCATGCTAGGATTAGCAGGAAAAAGCAAAAAATTTCAGAATTGCACCTTGCAATGTGGAGATATTACTGTTTGTGCATTTACAATATTCATTGATTTTTGCCATTGAAAAACATGTTTTTCATATACCAGAAATGTTTGAAGCTACTGACTGAATGAAAGGAGCTGGCATCTCACTCTCTTTGAATCTTCTTTTCATGCTAGGATTAACAGGAAAAAGCAAAAAATTTCAGAATTGCACCTTGCAATGTGGAGATATTACTGTTTGTGCATTTACAATATTCATTGATTTTTGCCATTGAAAAACGTCCAGAAATGTTTGAAGCTACTGACTGAATGAAAGGAGCTGGCATCTCACTCTCTTTGAATCTTCTTTATCATGCTAGGATTAGCAGGAAAAAGCAAAAAATTTCAGAATTGCACCTTGCAATGTGGAGATATTACTGTTTGTGCATTTACAATATTCATTGATTTTTGCCATTGAAAAACATGTTTTTCATATACCAGAAATGTTTGAAGCTACTGACTGAATGAAAGGAGCTGGCATGTCACTCTCTTTGAATCTTCTTTATCATGCTAGGATTAACAGGAAAAAGCAAAAAATTTCAGAATTGCACCTTGCAATGTGGAGATATTACTGTTTGTGCATTTACAATATTCATTGATTTTTGCCATTGAAAAACATGTTTTTCATATACCAGAAATGTTTGAAGCTACTGACTGAATGAAAGGAGCTGGCATCTCACTCTCTTTGAATCTTCTTTATCATGCTAGGATTAACAGGAAAAAGCAAAAAATTTCAGAATTGCACCTTGCAATGTGGAGATATTACTGTTTGTGCATTTACAATATTCATTGATTTTTGCCATTGAAAAACGTCCAGAAATGTTTGAAGCTACTGACTGAATGAAAGGAGCTGGCATCTCACTCTCTTTGAATCTTCTTTATCATGCTAGGATTAGCAGGAAAAAGCAAAAAATTTCAGAATTGCACCTTGCAATGTGGAGATATTACTGTTTGTGCATTTAAAATGTTCATTGATTTTTGCCATTGAAAAACATGTTTTTCATATACCAGAAATGTTTGAAGCTACTGACTGAATGAAAGGAGCTGGCATCTCACTCTCTTTGAATCTTCTTTATCATGCTAGGATTAACAGGAAAAAGCAAAAAATTTCAGAATTGCACCTTGCAATGTGGAGATATTACTGTTTGTGCATTTACAATATTCATTGATTTTTGCCATTGAAAAACATGTTTTTCATATACCAGAAATGTTTGAAGCTACTGACTGAATGAAAGGAGCTGGCATCTCACTCTCTTTGAATCTTCTTTATCATGCTAGGATTAACAGGAAAAAGCAAAAAATTTCAGAATTGCACCTTGCAATGTGGAGATATTACTGTTTGTGCATTTACAATATTCATTGATTTTTGCCATTGAAAAACGTCCAGAAATGTTTGAAGCTACTGACTGAATGAAAGGAGCTGGCATCTCACTCTCTTTGAATCTTCTTTATCATGCTAGGATTAACAGGAAAAAGCAAAAAATTTCAGAATTGCACCTTGCAATGTGGAGATATTACTGTTTGTGCATTTACAATATTCATTGATTTTTGCCATTGAAAAACGTCCAGAAATGTTTGAAGCTACTGACTGAATGAAAGGAGCTGGCATCTCACTCTCTTTGAATCTTCTTTATCATGCTAGGATTAGCAGGAAAAAGCAAAAAATTTCAGAATTGCACCTTGCAATGTGGAGATATTACTGTTTGTGCATTTACAATATTCATTGATTTTTGCCATTGAAAAACATGTGTTTTTCATATACCAGAAATGTTTGAAGCTACTGACTGAATGAAAGGAGCTGGCATCTCACTCTCTTTGAATCTTCTTTATCATGCTAGGATTAGCAGGAAAAAGCAAAAAATTTCAGAATTGCACCTTGCAATGTGGAGATATTACTGTTTGTGCATTTACAATATTCATTGATTTTTGCCATTGAAAAACATGTTTTTCATATACCAGAAATGTTTGAAGCTACTGACTGAATGAAAGGAGCTGGCATCTCACTCTCTTTGAATCTTCTTTTCATGCTAGGATTAACAGGAAAAAGCAAAAAATTTCAGAATTGCACCTTGCAATGTGGAGATATTACTGTTTGTGCATTTACAATATTCATTGATTTTTGCCATTGAAAAACGTCCAGAAATGTTTGAAGCTACTGACTGAATGAAAGGAGCTGGCATCTCACTCTCTTTGAATCTTCTTTATCATGCTAGGATTAGCAGGAAAAAGCAAAAAATTTCAGAATTGCACCTTGCAATGTGGAGATATTACTGTTTGTGCATTTACAATATTCATTGATTTTTGCCATTGAAAAACATGTTTTTCATATACCAGAAATGTTTGAAGCTACTGACTGAATGAAAGGAGCTGGCATGTCACTCTCTTTGAATCTTCTTTATCATGCTAGGATTAACAGGAAAAAGCAAAAAATTTCAGAATTGCACCTTGCAATGTGGAGATATTACTGTTTGTGCATTTACAATATTCATTGATTTTTGCCATTGAAAAACATGTTTTTCATATACCAGAAATGTTTGAAGCTACTGACTGAATGAAAGGAGCTGGCATCTCACTCTCTTTGAATCTTCTTTATCATGCTAGGATTAACAGGAAAAAGCAAAAAATTTCAGAATTGCACCTTGCAATGTGGAGATATTCCTGTTTGTGCATTTACAATATTCATTGATTTTTGCCATTGAAAAACGTCCAGAAATGGTTGAAGCTACTGACTGAATGAAAGGAGCTGGCATCTCACTCTCTTTGAATCTTCTTTATCATGCTAGGATTAGCAGGAAAAAGCAAAAAATTTCAGAATTGCACCTTGCAATGTGGAGATATTACTGTTTGTGCATTTAAAATATTCATTGATTTTTGCCATTGAAAAACATGTTTTTCATATACCAGAAATGTTTGAAGCTACTGACTGAATGAAAGGAGCTGGCATCTCACTCTCTTTGAATCTTCTTTATCATGCTAGGATTAACAGGAAAAAGCAAAAAATTTCAGAATTGCACCTTGCAATGTGGAGATATTACTGTTTGTGCATTTACAATATTCATTGATTTTTGCCATTGAAAAACATGTTTTTCATATACCAGAAATGTTTGAAGCTACTGACTGAATGAAAGGAGCTGGCATCTCACTCTCTTTGAATCTTCTTTATCATGCTAGGATTAACAGGAAAAAGCAAAAAATTTCAGAATTGCACCTTGCAATGTGGAGATATTACTGTTTGTGCATTTACAATATTCATTGATTTTTGCCATTGAAAAACGTCCAGAAATGTTTGAAGCTACTGACTGAATGAAAGGAGCTGGCATCTCACTCTCTTTGAATCTTCTTTATCATGCTAGGATTAACAGGAAAAAGCAAAAAATTTCAGAATTGCACCTTGCAATGTGGAGATATTACTGTTTGTGCATTTACAATATTCATTGATTTTTGCCATTGAAAAACGTCCAGAAATGTTTGAAGCTACTGACTGAATGAAAGGAGCTGGCATCTCACTCTCTTTGAATCTTCTTTATCATGCTAGGATTAGCAGGAAAAAGCAAAAAATTTCAGAATTGCACCTTGCAATGTGGAGATATTACTGTTTGTGCATTTACAATATTCATTGATTTTTGCCATTGAAAAACATGTTTTTCATATACCAGAAATGTTTGAAGCTACTGACTGAATGAAAGGAGCTGGCATCTCACTCTCTTTGAATCTTCTTTATCATGCTAGGATTAGCAGGAAAAAGCAAAAAATTTCAGAATTGCACCTTGCAATGTGGAGATATTACTGTTTGTGCATTTACAATATTCATTGATTTTTGCCATTGAAAAACATGTTTTTCATATACCAGAAATGTTTGAAGCTACTGACTGAATGAAAGGAGCTGGCATCTCACTCTCTTTGAATCTTCTTTATCATGCTAGGATTAACAGGAAAAAGCAAAAAATTTCAGAATTGCACCTTGCAATGTGGAGATATTACTGTTTGTGCATTTACAATATTCATTGATTTTTGCCATTGAAAAACGTCCAGAAATGTTTGAAGCTACTGACTGAATGAAAGGAGCTGGCATCTCACTCTCTTTGAATCTTCTTTATCATGCTAGGATTAACAGGAAAAAGCTAAAAATTTCAGAACTGCACCTTGCAATGTGGAGATATTACTGTTTGTGCATTTACAATATTCATTGATTTTTGCCATTGAAAAACATGTTTTTCATATACCAGAAATGTTTGAAGCTACTGACTGAATGAAAGGAGCTGGCATCTCACTCTCTTTGAATCTTCTTTATCATGCTAGGATTAGCAGGAAAAAGCAAAGAATTTCAGAATTGCATCTTGCAATGTGGAGATATTACTGTTTGTGCATTTACAATATTCATTGATTTTTGCCATTGAAAAACATGTTTTTCATATACCAGAAATGTTTGAAGCTACTGACTGAATGAAAGGAGCTGGCATCTCACTCTCTTTGAATCTTCTTTATCATGCTAGGATTAGCAGGAAAAAGCAAAAAATTTCAGAATTGCACCTTGCAATGTGGAGATATTACTGTTTGTGCATTTACAATATTCATTGATTTTTGCCATTGAAAAACATGTTTTTCATATACCAGAAATGTTTGAAGCTACTGACTGAATGAAAGGAGCTGGCATCTCACTCTCTTTGAATCTTCTTTATCATGCTAGGATTAACAGGAAAAAGCAAAAAATTTCAGAATTGCACCTTGCAATGTGGAGATATTACTGTTTGTGCATTTACAATATTCATTGATTTTTGCCATTGAAAAACGTCCAGAAATGTTTGAAGCTACTGACTGAATGAAAGGAGCTGGCATCTCACTCTCTTTGAATCTTCTTTATCATGCTAGGATTAGCAGGAAAAAGCAAAAAATTTCAGAATTGCACCTTGCAATGTGGAGATATTACTGTTTGTGCATTTACAATATTCATTGATTTTTGCCATTGAAAAACATGTTTTTCATATACCAGAAATGTTTGAAGCTACTGACTGAATGAAAGGAGCTGGCATCTCACTCTCTTTGAATCTTCTTTATCATGCTAGGATTAGCAGGAAAAAGCAAAAAATTTCAGAATTGCACCTTGCAATGTGGAGATATTACTGTTTGTGCATTTACAATATTCATTGATTTTTGCCATTGAAAAACGTCCAGAAATGTTTGAAGCTACTGACTGAATGAAAGGAGCTGGCATCTCACTCTCTTTGAATCTTCTTTATCATGCTAGGATTAACAGGAAAAAGCTAAAAATTTCAGAATTGCACCTTCCAATGTGGAGATATTACTGTTTGTGCATTTACAATATTCATTGATTTTTGCCATTGAAAAACGTTTTTCATATACCAGAAATGTTTGAAGCTACTGACTGAATGAAAGGAGCTGGCATCTCACTCTCTTTAAATCTTCTTTATCATGCTAGGATTAGCAGGAAAAAGCAAAAAATTTCAGAATTGCACCTTGCAATGTGGAGATATTACTGTTTGTGCATTTACAATATTCATTGATTTTTGCCATTGAAAAACATGTTTTTCATATACCAGAAATGTTTGAAGCTACTGACTGAATGAAAGGAGCTGGCATCTCACTCTCTTTGAATCTTCTTTATCATGCTAGGATTAACAGGAAAAAGCAAAAAATTTCAGAATTGCACCTTGCAATGTGGAGATATTACTGTTTGTGCATTTACAATATTCATTGATTTTTGCCATTGAAAAACGTCCAGAAATGTTTGAAGCTACTGACTGAATGAAAGGAGCTGGCATCTCACTCTCTTTGAATCTTCTTTATCATGCTAGGATTAACAGGAAAAAGCTAAAAATTTCAGAATTGCACCTTGCAATGTGGAGATATTACTGTTTGTGCATTTACAATATTCATTGATTTTTGCCATTGAAAAACATGTTTTTCATATACCAGAAATGTTTGAAGCTACTGACTGAATGAAAGGAGCTGGCATCTCACTCTCTTTGAATCTTCTTTATCATGCTAGGATTAGCAGGAAAAAGCAAAAAATTTCAGAATTGCACCTTGCAATGTGGAGATATTACTGTTTGTGCATTTACAATATTCATTGATTTTTGCCATTGAAAAACATGTTTTTCATATACCAGAAATGTTTGAAGCTACTGACTGAATGAAAGGAGCTGGCATCTCACTCTCTTTGAATCTTCTTTATCATGCTAGGATTAGCAGGAAAAAGCAAAAAATTTCAGAATTGCACCTTGCAATGTGGAGATATTACTGTTTGTGCATTTACAATATTCATTGATTTTTGCCATTGAAAAACATGTTTTTCATATACCAGAAATGTTTGAAGCTACTGACTGAATGAAAGGAGCTGGCATCTCACTCTCTTTGAATCTTCTTTATCATGCTAGGATTAACAGGAAAAAGCAAAAAATTTCAGAATTGCACCTTGCAATGTGGAGATATTACTGTTTGTGCATTTACAATATTCATTGATTTTTGCCATTGAAAAACGTCCAGAAATGTTTGAAGCTACTGACTGAATGAAAGGAGCTGGCATCTCACTCTCTTTGAATATTCTTTATCATGCTAGGATTAGCAGGAAAAAGCAAAAAATTTCCGAATTGCACCTTGCAATGTGGAGATATTACTGTTTGTGCATTTACAATATTCATTGATTTTTGTCATTGAAAAACATGTTTTTCATACACCAGAAATGTTTGAAGCTACTGACTGAATGAAAGGAGCTGGCATCTCACTCTCTTTGAATCTTCTTTATCATGCTAGGATTAGCAGGAAAAAGCAAAAAATTTCAGAATTGCACCTTGCAATGTGGAGATATTACTGTTTGTGCATTTACAATATTCATTGATTTTTGCCATTGAAAAACATGTTTTTCATATACCAGAAATGTTTGAAGCTACTGACTGAATGAAAGGAGCTGGCATCTCACTCTTTGAATCTTCTTTATCATGCTAGGATTAGCAGGAAAAAGCAAAAAATTTCAGAATTGCACCTTGCAATGTGGAGATATTACTGTTTGTGCATTTACAATATTCATTGATTTTTGCCATTGAAAAACATGTTTTTCATATACCAGAAATGTTTGAAGCTACTGACTGAATGAAAGGAGCTGGCATCTCACTCTCTTTGAATCTTCTTTATCATGCTAGGATTAACAGGAAAAAGCAAAAAATTTCAGAATTGCACCTTGCAATGTGGAGATATTACTGTTTGTGCATTTACAATATTCATTGATTTTTGCCATTGAAAAACGTCCAGAAATGTTTGAAGCTACTGACTGAATGAAAGGAGCTGGCATCTCACTCTCTTTGAATCTTCTTTATCATGCTAGGATTAGCAGGAAAAAGCAAAAAATTTCAGAATTGCACCTTGCAATGTGGAGATATTACTGTTTGTGCATTTACAATATTCATTGATTTTTGCCATTGAAAAACATCATGTTATTCATATACCAGAAATGTTTGAAGCTACTGACTGAATGAAAGGAGCTGGCATCTCACTCTCTTTGAATCTTCTTTATCATGCTAGGATTAGCAGGAAAAAGCAAAAAATTTCCGAATTGCACCTTGCAATGTGGAGATATTACTGTTTGTGCATTTACAATATTCATTGATTTTTGCCATTGAAAAACATGTTTTTCATATACCAGAAATGTTTGAAGCTACTGACTGAATGAAAGGAGCTGGCATCTCACTCTCTTTGAATCTTCTTTATCATGCTAGGATTAGCAGGAAAAAGCAAAAAATTTCAGAATTGCACCTTGCAATGTGGAGATATTACTGTCTGTGCATTTACAATATTCATTGATTTTTGCCATTGAAAAACATGTTTTTCATATACCAGAAATGTTTGAAGCTACTGACTGAATGAAAGGAGCTGGCATCTCACTCTCTTTGAATCTTCTTTATCATGCTAGGATTAACAGGAAAAAGCTAAAAATTTCAGAATTGCACCTTGCAATGTGGAGATATTACTGTTTGTGCATTTACAATATTCATTGATTTTTGCCATTGAAAAACATGTTTTTCATATACCAGAAATGTTTGAAGCTACTGACTGAATGAAAGGAGCTGGCATCTCACTCTCTTTGAATCTTCTTTATCATGCTAGGATTAGCAGGAAAAAGCAAAAAATTTCAGAATTGCACCTTGCAATGTGGAGATATTACTGTTTGTGCATTTACAATATTCATTGATTTTTGCCATTGAAAAACATGTTTTTCATATACCAGAAATGTTTGAAGCTACTGACTGAATGAAAGGAGCTGGCATCTCACTCTCTTTGAATCTTCTTTATCATGCTAGGATTAACAGGAAAAAGCAAAAAATTTCAGAATTGCACCTTGCAATGTGGAGATATTACTGTTTGTGCATTTACAATATTCATTGATTTTTGCCATTGAAAAACGTCCAGAAATGTTTGAAGCTACTGACTGAATGAAAAGAGCTGGCATCTCACTCTCTTTGAATCTTCTTTATCATGCTAGGATTAGCAGGCAAAAGCAAAAAATTTCAGAATTGCACCTTGCAATGTGGAGATATTACTGTTTGTGCATTTACAATATTCATTGATTTTTGCCATTGAAAAACATCATGTTATTCATATACCAGAAATGTTTGAAGCTACTGACTGAATGAAAGGAGCTGGCATCTCACTCTCTTTGAATCTTCTTTATCATGCTAGGATTAGCAGGAAAAAGCAAAAAATTTCCGAATTGCACCTTGCAATGTGGAGATATTACTGTTTGTGCATTTACAATATTCATTGATTTTTGCCATTGAAAAACATGTTTTTCATATACCAGAAATGTTTGAAGCTACTGACTGAATGAAAGGAGCTGGCATCTCACTCTCTTTGAATCTTCTTTATCATGCTAGGATTAGCAGGAAAAAGCAAAAAATTTCAGAATTGCACCTTGCAATGTGGAGATATTACTGTTTGTGCATTTACAATATTCATTGATTTTTGCCATTGAAAAACATGTTTTTCATATACCAGAAATGTTTGAAGCTACTGACTGAATGAAAGGAGCTGGCATCTCACTCTTTGAATCTTCTTTATCATGCTAGGATTAGCAGTAAAAAGCAAAAAATTTCAGAATTGCACCTTGCAATGTGGAGATATTACTGTTTGTGCATTTACAATATTCATTGCTTTTTGCCATTGAAAAACATGTTTTTCATATACCAGAAATGTTTGAAGCTTCTGACTGAATGAAAGGAGCTGGCATCTCACTCTCTTTGAATCTTCTTTATCATGCTAGGATTAACAGGAAAAAGCAAAAAATTTCAGAATTGCACCTTGCAATGTGGAGATATTACTGTTTGTGCATTTACAATATTCATTGATTTTTGCCATTGAAAAACGTCCAGAAATGTTTGAAGCTACTGACTGAATGAAAGGAGCTGGCATCTCACTCTCTTTGAATCTTCTTTATCATGCTAGGATTAGCAGGAAAAAGCAAAAAATTTCAGAATTGCACCTTGCAATGTGGAGATATTACTGTTTGTGCATTTACAATATTCATTGATTTTTGCCATTGAAAAACATCATGTTATTCATATACCAGAAATGTTTGAAGCTACTGACTGAATGAAAGGAGCTGGCATCTCACTCTCTTTGAATCTTCTTTATCATGCTAGGATTAGCAGGAAAAAGCAAAAAATTTCAGAATTGCACCTTGCAATGTGGAGATATTACTGTTTGTGCATTTACAATATTCATTGATTTTTGCCATTGAAAAACATGTTTTTCATATACCAGAAATGTTTGAAGCTACTGACTGAATGAAAGGAGCTGGCATCTCACTCTCTTTGAATCTTCTTTATCATGCTAGGATTAGCAGGAAAAAGCAAAAAATTTCAGAATTGCACCTTGCAATGTGGAGATATTACTGTTTGTGCATTTACAATATTCATTGATTTTTGCCATTGAAAAACATGTTTTTCATATACCAGAAATGTTTGAAGCTACTGACTGAATGAAAGGAGCTGGCATCTCACTCTCTTTGAATCTTCTTTATCATGCTAGGATTAGCAGGAAAAAGCAAAAAATTTCAGAATTGCACCTTGCAATGTGGAGATATTACTGTTTGTGCATTTACAATATTCATTGATTTTTGCCATTGAAAAACATGTTTTTCATATACCAGAAATGTTTGAAGCTACTGACTGAATGAAAGGAGCTGGCATCTCACTCTCTTTGAATCTTCTTTATCATGCTAGGATTAACAGGAAAAAGCAAAAAATTTCAGAATTGCACCTTGCAATGTGGAGATATTACTGTTTGTGCATTTACAATATTCATTGATTTTTGCCATTGAAAAACGTCCAGAAATGTTTGAAGCTACTGACTGAATGAAAGGAGCTGGCATCTCACTCTCTTTGAATCTTCTTTATCATGCTAGGATTAGCAGGAAAAAGCAAAAAATTTCAGAATTGCACCTTGCAATGTGGAGATATTACTGTTTGTGCATTTACAATATTCATTGATTTTTG
This sequence comes from Phyllobates terribilis, assembly GCF_046119375.1. NCBI lineage: Eukaryota > Metazoa > Chordata > Amphibia > Anura > Dendrobatidae > Phyllobates > Phyllobates terribilis. The sequence continues at coordinate 28,050 of NW_027367589.1, forward strand.
CCATTGAAAAACATCATGTTATTCATATACCAGAAATGTTTGAAGCTACTGACTGAATGAAAGGAGCTGGCATCTCACTCTCTTTGAATCTTCTTTATCATGCTAGGATTAGCAGGAAAAAGCAAAAAATTTCCGAATTGCACCTTGCAATGTGGAGATATTACTGTTTGTGCATTTACAATATTCATTGATTTTTGCCATTGAAAAACATGTTTTTCATATACCAGAAATGTTTGAAGCTACTGACTGAATGAAAGGAGCTGGCATCTCACTCTCTTTGAATCTTCTTTATCATGCTAGGATTAACAGGAAAAAGCAAAAAATTTCAGAATTGCACCTTGCAATGTGGAGATATTACTGTTTGTGCATTTACAATATTCATTGATTTTTGCCATTGAAAAACGTCCAGAAATGTTTGAAGCTACTGACTGAATGAAAGGAGCTGGCATCTCACTCTCTTTGAATCTTCTTTATCATGCTAGGATTAGCAGGAAAAAGCAAAAAATTTCCGAATTGCACCTTGCAATGTGGAGATATTACTGTTTGTGCATTTACAATATTCATTGATTTTTGCCATTGAAAAACATGTTTTTCATATACCAGAAATGTTTGAAGCTACTGACTGAATGAAAGGAGCTGGCATCTCACTCTCTTTGAATCTTCTTTATCATGCTAGGATTAGCAGGAAAAAGCTAAAAATTTCAGAATTGCACCTTGCAATGTGGAGATATTACTGTTTGTGCATTTACAATATTCATTGATTTTTGCCATTGAAAAACATGTTTTTCATATACCAGAAATGTTTGAAGCTACTGACTGAATGAAAGGAGCTGGCATCTCACTCTCTTTGAATCTTCTTTATCATGCTAGGATTAGCAGGAAAAAGCAAAAAATTTCAGAATTGCACCTTGCAATGTGGAGATATTACTGTTTGTGCATTTACAATATTCATTGATTTTTGCCATTGAAAAACATGTTTTTCATATACCAGAAATGTTTGAAGCTACTGACTGAATGAAAGGAGCTGGCATCTCACTCTCTTTGAATCTTCTTTATCATGCTAGGATTAACAGGAAAAAGCAAAAAATTTCAGAATTGCACCTTGCAATGTGGAGATATTACTGTTTGTGCATTTACAATATTTATTGATTTTTGCCATTGAAAAACGTCCAGAAATGTTTGAAGCTACTGACTGAATGAAAGGAGCTGGCATCTCACTCTCTTTGAATCTTCTTTATCATGCTAGGATTAGCAGGAAAAAGCAAAAAATTTCAGAATTGCACCTTGCAATGTGGAGATATTACTGTTTGTGCATTTACAATATTCATTGATTTTTGCCATTGAAAAACATCATGTTATTCATATACCAGAAATGTTTGAAGCTACTGACTGAATGAAAGGAGCTGGCATCTCACTCTCTTTGAATCTTCTTTATCATGCTAGGATTAGCAGGAAAAAGCAAAAAATTTCCGAATTGCACCTTGCAATGTGGAGATATTACTGTTTGTGCATTTACAATATTCATTGATTTTTGCCATTGAAAAACATGTTTTTCATATACCAGAAATGTTTGAAGCTACTGACTGAATGAAAGGAGCTGGCATCTCACTCTCTTTGAATCTTCTTTATCATGCTAGGATTAACAGGAAAAAGCAAAAAATTTCAGAATTGCACCTTGCAATGTGGAGATATTACTGTTTGTGCATTTACAATATTCATTGATTTTTGCCATTGAAAAACATGTTTTTCATATACCAGAAATGTTTGAAGCTACTGACTGAATGAAAGGAGCTGGCATCTCACTCTTTGAATCTTCTTTATCATGCTAGGATTAGCAGGAAAAAGCAAAAAATTTCAGAATTGCACCTTGCAATGTGGAGATATTACTGTTTGTGCATTTACAATATTCATTGATTTTTGCCATTGAAAAACATGTTTTTCATATACCAGAAATGTTTGAAGCTACTGACTGAATGAAAGGAGCTGGCATCTCACTCTCTTTGAATCTTCTTTATCATGCTAGGATTAACAGGAAAAAGCAAAAAATTTCAGAATTGCACCTTGCAATGTGGAGATATTACTGTTTGTGCATTTACAATATTCATTGATTTTTGCCATTGAAAAACATGTTTTTCATATACCAGAAATGTTTGAAGCTACTGACTGAATGAAAGGAGCTGGCATCTCACTCTCTTTGAATCTTCTTTATCATGCCAGGACTAACAGGAAAAAGCAAAAAATTTCAGAATTGCACCTTGCAATGTGGAGATATTACTGTTTGTGCATTTACAATATTCATTGATTTTTGCCATTGAAAAACGTCCAGAAATGTTTGAAGCTACTGACTGAATGAAAGGAGCTGGCATCTCACTCTCTTTGAATCTTCTTTATCATGCTAGGATTAGCAGGAAAAAGCAAAAAATTTCAGAATTGCACCTTGCAATGTGGAGATATTACTGTTTGTGCATTTACAATATTCATTGATTTTTGCCATTGAAAAACATGTTTTTCATATACCAGAAATGTTTGAAGCTACTGACTGAATGAAAGGAGCTGGCATCTCACTCTCTTTGAATCTTCTTTATCATGCTAGGATTAGCAGGAAAAAGCAAAAAATTTCAGAATTGCACCTTGCAATGTGGAGATATTACTCTTTGTGCATTTACAATATTCATTGATTTTTGCCATTGAAAAACATGTTTTTCATATACCAGAAATGTTTGAAGCTACTGACTGAATGAAAGGAGCTGGCATCTCACTCTCTTTGAATCTTCTTTATCATGCTAGGATTAACGGGAAAAATCAAAAAATTTCAGAATTGCACCTTGCAATGTGGAGATATTACTGTTTGTGCATTTACAATATTCATTGATTTTTGCCATTGAAAAACATGTTTTTCATATTCCAGAAATGTTTGAAGCTACTGACTGAATGAAAGGAGCTGGCATCTCACTCTCTTTGAATCTTCTTTATCATGCTAGGATTAACAGGAAAAAGCAAAAAATTTCAGAATTGCACCTTGCAATGTGGAGATATTACTGTTTGTGCATTTACAATATTCATTGATTTTTGCCATTGAAAAACGTCCAGAAATGTTTGAAGCTACTGACTGAATGAAAGGAGCTGGCATCTCACTCTCTTTGAATCTTCTTTATCATGCTAGGATTAGCAGGAAAAAGCAAAATTCAGAATTGCACCTTGCAATGTGGAGATATTACTGTTTGTGCATTTACAATATTCATTGATTTTTGCCATTGATAAACGTTTTTCATATACCAGAAATGTTTGAAGCTACTGACTGAATGAAAGGAGCTGGCATCTCACTCTCTTTGAATCTTCTTTATCATGCTAGGATTAACAGGAAAAAGCAAAAAATTTCAGAATTGCACCTTGCAATGTGGAGATATTACTGTTTGTGCATTTACAATATTCATTGATTTTTGCCATTGAAAAATGTCCAGAAATGTTTGAAGCTACTGACTGAATGAAAGGAGCTGGCATCTCACTCTCTTTGAATCTTCTTTATCATGCTAGGATTAGCAGGAAAAAGCAAAAAATTTCAGAATTGCACCTTGCAATGTGGAGATATTACTGTTTGTGCATTTACAATATTCATTGATTTTTGCCATTGAAAAACATGTTTTTCATATACCAGAAATGTTTGAAGCTACTGACTGAATGAAAGGAGCTGGCATCTCACTCTCTTTGAATCTTCTTTATCATGCTAGGATTAACAGGAAAAAGCAAAAAATTTCAGAATTGCACCTTGCAATGTGGAGATATTACTGTTTGTGCATTTACAATATTCATTGATTTTTGCCATTGAAAAACGTCCAGAAATGTTTGAAGCTACTGACTGAATGAAAGGAGCTGGCATCTCACTCTCTTTGAATCTTCTTTATCATGCTAGGATTAGCAGGAAAAAGCAAAAAAATTCAGAATTGCACCTTGCAATGTGGAGATATTACTGTTTGTGCATTTACAATATTCATTGATTTTTGCCATTGAAAAACATGTTTTTCATATACCAGAAATGTTTGAAGCTACTGACTGAATGAAAGGAGCTGGCATCTCACTCTCTTTGAATCTTCTTTATCATGCTAGGATTAGCAGGAAAAAGCAAAAAATTTCAGAATTGCACCTTGCAATGTGGAGATATTACTGTTTGTGCATTTACAATATTCATTGATTTTTGCCATTGAAAAACATGTTTTTCATATACCAGAAATGTTTGAAGCTACTGACTGAATGAAAGGAGCTGGCATCTCACTCTCTTTGAATCTTCTTTATCATGCTAGGATTAACAGGAAAAATCAAAAAATTTCAGAATTGCACCTTGCAATGTGGAGATATTACTGTTTGTGCATTTACAATATTCATTGATTTTTGCCATTGAAAAACATGTTTTTCATATTCCAGAAATGTTTGAAGCTACTGACTGAATGAAAGGAGCTGGCATCTCACTCTCTTTGAATCTTCTTTATCATGCTAGGATTAACAGGAAAAAGCAAAAAATTTCAGAATTGCACCTTGCAATGTGGAGATATTACTGTTTGTGCATTTACAATATTCATTGATTTTTGCCATTGAAAAACGTCCAGAAATGTTTGAAGCTACTGACTGAATGAAAGGAGCTGGCATCTCACTCTGTTTGAATCTTCTTTATCATGCTAGGATTAGCAGGAAAAAGCAAAAAATTTCAGAATTGCACCTTGCAATGTGGAGATATTACTGTTTGTGCATTTACAATATTCATTGATTTTTGCCATTGAAAAACATGTTTTTCATATACCAGAAATGTTTGAAGCTACTGACTGAATGAAAGGAGCTGGCATCTCACTCTCTTTGAATCTTCTTTATCATGCTAGGATTAGCAGGAAAAAGCAAAAAATTTCAGAATTGCACCTTGCAATGTGGAGATATTACTGTTTGTGCATTTACAATATTCATTGATTTTTGCCATTGAAAAACATGTTTTTCATATACCAGAAATGTTTGAAGCTACTGACTGAATGAAAGGAGCTGGCATCTCACTCTCTTTGAATCTTCTTTATCATGCTAGGATTAACAGGAAAAAGCAAAAAATTTCAGAATTGCACCTTGCAATGTGGAGATATTACTGTTTGTGCATTTACAATATTCATTGATTTTAGCCATTGAAAAACGTCCAGAAATGTTTGAAGCTACTGACTGAATGAAAGGAGCTGGCATCTCACTCTCTTTGAATCTTCTTTATCATGCTAGGATTAACAGGAAAAAGCTAAAAATTTCAGAATTGCACCTTGCAATGTGGAGATATTACTGTTTGTGCATTTACAATATTCATTGATTTTTGCCATTGAAAAACATGTTTTTCATATACCAGAAATGTTTGAAGCTACTGACTGAATGAAAGGAGCTGGCATCTCACTCTCTTTGAATCTTCTTTATCATGCTAGGATTAGCAGGAAAAAGCAAAAAATTTCAGAATTGCACCTTGCATTGTGGAGATATTACTGTTTGTGCATTTACAATATTCATTGATTTTTGCCATTGAAAAACGTTTTTCATATACCAGAAATGTTTGAAGCTACTGACTGAATGAAAGGAGCTGGCATCTCACTCTCTTTGAATCTTCTTTATCATGCTAGGATTAGCAGGAAAAAGCAAAAAATTTCAGAATTGCACCTTGCAATGTGGAGATATTACTGTTTGTGCATTTACAATATTCATTGATTTTTGCCATTGAAAAACATGTTTTTCATATACCAGAAATGTTTGAAGCTACTGACTGAATGAAAGGAGCTGGCATCTCACTCTGAATCTTCTTTATCATGCTAGGATTAACAGGAAAAAGCAAAAAATTTCAGAATTGCACCTTGCAATGTGGAGATATTACTGTTTGTGCATTTACAATATTCATTGATTTTTGCCATTGAAAAACATGTTTTTCATATACCAGAAATGTTTGAAGCTACTGACTGAATGAAAGGAGCTGGCATCTCACTCTCTTTGAATCTTCTTTATCATGCTAGGATTAACAGGAAAAAGCAAAAAATTTCAGAATTGCACCTTGCAATGTGGAGATATTACTGTTTGTGCCTTTACAATATTCATTGATTTTTGCCATTGAAAAACGTCCAGAAATGTTTGAAGCTACTGACTGAATGAAAGGAGCTGGCATCTCACTCTCTTTGAATCTTCTTTATCATGCTAGGATTAGCAGGAAAAAGCAAAAAAATTCAGAATTGCACCTTGCAATGTGGAGATATTACTGTTTGTGCATTTACAATATTCATTGATTTTTGCCATTGAAAAACATGTTTTTCATATACCAGAAATGTTTGAAGCTACTGACTGAATGAAAGGAGCTGGCATCTCACTCTCTTTGAATCTTCTTTATCATGCTAGGATTAACAGGAAAAAGCAAAAAATTTCAGAATTGCACCTTGCAATGTGGAGATATTACTGTTTGTGCATTTACAATATTCATTGATTTTTGCCATTGAAAAACGTCCAGAAATGTTTGAAGCTACTGACTGAATGAAAGGAGCTGGCATCTCACTCTCTTTGAATCTTCTTTATCATGCTAGGATTAACAGGAAAAAGCTAAAAATTTCAGAATTGCACCTTGCAATGTGGAGATATTACTGTTTGTGCATTTACAATATTCATTGATTTTTGCCATTGAAAAACATGTTTTTCATATACCAGAAATGTTTGAAGCTACTGACTGAATGAAAGGAGCTGGCATCTCACTCTCTTTGAATCTTCTTTATCATGCTAGGATTAGCAGGAAAAAGCAAAAAATTTCAGAATTGCACCTTGCAATGTGGAGATATTACTGTTTGTGCATTTACAATATTCATTGATTTTTGCCATTGAAAAACATGTTTTTCATATACCAGAAATGTTTGAAGCTACTGACTGAATGAAAGGAGCTGGCATCTCACTCTCTTTGAAACTTCTTTATCATGCTAGGATTAGCAGGAAAAAGCAAAAAATTTCAGAATTGCACCTTGCAATGTGGAGATATTACTGTTTGTGCATTTACAATATTCATTGATTTTTGCCATTGAAAAACATGTTTTTCATATACCAGAAATGTTTGAAGCTACTGACTGAATGAAAGGAGCTGGCATCTCACTCTCTTTGAATCTTCTTTATCATGCTAGGATTAACAGGAAAAAGCAAAAAATTTCAGAATTGCACCTTGCAATGTGGAGATATTACTGTTTGTGCATTTACAATATTCATTGATTTTTGCCATTGAAAAACGTCCAGAAATGTTTGAAGCTACTGACTGAATGAAAGGAGCTGGCATCTCACTCTCTTTGAATCTTCTTTATCATGCTAGGATTAGCAGGAAAAAGCAAAAAATTTCAGAATTGCACCTTGCAATGTGGAGATATTACTGTTTGTGCATTTACAATATTTCAATGGCAAAAATCAATGAATATTGTAAAAGCACAAACAGTAATTTCTCCGCATTGCAAGGTGCAATTCTGAAATTTTTTGCTTTTTCCTGCTCCTCTTAGCATGATAAAGAAGATTCAAAGAGAGTGAGATGCCAGCTCCTTTCATTCAGTCAGTAGCTTCAATCATTTCTGGACGTTTTTCAATGGCAAAAATCAATAAATATTGTAAATGCACAAACAGTAATTTCTCCGCATTGCAGGGTGCAATTCTGAAATTTTTTGCTTTTTCCTGCTCCTCTTAGCATGATAAAGAAGATTCAAAGAGAGTGAGATGCCAGCTCCTTTCATTCAGTCAGTAGCTTCAAACATTTCTGGTATATGAATAACATGATGTTTTTCAATGGCAAAAATCAATGAATATTGTAAATGCACAAACAGTAATTTCTCCGCATTGCAAGGTGCAATTCTGAAATTTTTTGCTTTTTCCTGCTCCTCTTAGCATGATAAAGAAGATTCAAAGTGAGTGAGATGCCAGCTCCTTTCATTCAGTCAGTAGCTTCAATCATTTCTGGACGTTTTTCAATGGCAAAAATCAATGAATATTGTAAATGCACAAACAGTAATTTCTCCGCATTGCAAGGTGCAATTCTGAAATTTTTTACTTTTTCCTGCTCCTCTTAGCATGGTAAAGAAGATTCAAAGAGAGTGAGATGCCAGCTCCTTTCATTCAGTCAGTAGCTTCAATCATTTCTGGTATATGAATAACATGATGTTTTTCAATGGCAAAAATCAATGAATATTGTAAATGCACAAACAGTAATTTCTCCGCATTGCAAGGTGCAATTCTGAAATTTTTTGCTTTTTCCTGCTCCTCTTAGCATGATAAAGAAGATTCAAAGAGAGTGAGATGCCAGCTCCTTTCATTCAGTCAGTAGCTTCAATCATTTCTGGACGTTTTTCAATGGCAAAAATCAATGAATATTGTAAATGCATAAACTAATTTCTCCGCATTGCAAGGTGCAATTCTGAAATTTTTTGCTTTTTCCTGCTCCTCTTAGCATGATAAAGAAGATTCAAAGAGAGTGAGATGCCAGCTCCTTTCATTCAGTCAGTAGCTTCAATCATTTCTGGTAAATGAATAACATGATGTTTTTCAATGGCAAAAATCAATGAATTTTGTAAATGCACAAACAGTAATTTCTCCGCATTGCAAGGCGCAATTCTGAAATTTTTTGCTTTTTCCTGCTCCTCTTAGCATGATAAAGAAGATTCAAAGAGAGTGAGATGACAGCTCCTTTCATTCAGTCAGTAGCTTCAATCATTTCTGGACGTTTTTCAATGGCAAAAATCAATGAATATTGTAAATGCACAAACAGTAATTTCTCCGCATTGCAAGGTGCAATTCTGAAATTTTTTGCTTTTTCCTGCTCCTCTTAGCATGATAAAGAAGATTCAAAGAGAGTGAGATGCCAGCTCCTTTCATTCAGTCACTAGGTTCAATCATTTCTGGACGTTTTTCAATGGCAAAAATCAATGAATATTGTAAATGCACAAACAGTAATTTCTCCGCATTGCAAGGTGCAATTCTGAAATTTTTTGCTTTTTCCTGCTCCTCTTATCATGATAAAGAAGATTCAAAGAGAGTGAGGTGCCAGCTCCTTTCATTCAGTCAGTAGCTTCAAACATTTCTGGTATATGAATAACATGTTTTTCAATGGCAAAAATCAATGAATATTGTAAATGCACAAACAGTAATTTCTCCGCATTGCAAGGTGCAATTCTGAAATTTTTTGCTTTTTCCTGCTCCTCTTAGCATGATAAAGAAGATTCAAAGAGAGTGAGATGCCAGCTCCTTTCATTCAGTCAGTAGCTTCAATCATTTCTGGACGTTTTTCAATGTCAAAAATCAATGAATATTGTAAATGCACAAACAGTAATTTCTCCGCATTGCAAGGTGCAATTCTGAAATTTTTTGCTTTTTCCTGCTCCTCTTAGCATGATAAAGAAGATTCAAAGAGAGTGAGATGCCAGCTCCTTTCATTCAGTCAGTAGCTTCAATCATTTCTGGAAGTTTTTCAATGGCAAAAATCAATGAATATTGTAAATGCACAAACTGTAATTTCTCCGCATTGCAAGGTGCAATTCTGAAATTTTTTGCTTTTTCCTGCTCCTCTTAGCATGATAAAGAAGACTCAAAGAGAGTGAGATGCCAGCTCCTTTCATTCAGTCAGTAGCTTCAATCATTTCTGGACGTTTTTCAATGGCAAAAATCAATGAATATTGTAAATGCACAAACAGTAATTTCTCCGCATTGCAAGGTGCAATTCTGAAATTTTTTGCTTTTTCCTGCTCCTCTTAGCATGATAAAGAAGATTCAAAGAGAGTGAGATGCCAGCTCCTTTCATTCAGTCAGTAGCTTCAAACATTTCTGGTATATGAATAACATGATGTTTTTCAATGGCAAAAATCAATGAATATTGTAAATGCACAAACAGTAATTTCTCCGCATTGCAAGGTGCAATTCTGAAATTTTTTTCTTTTTCCTGCTCCTCTTAGCATGATAAAGAAGATTCAAAGAGAGTGAGATGCCAGCTCCTTTCATTCAGTCAGTAGCTTCAATCATTTCTGGACGTTTTTCAATGGCAAAAATCAATGAATATTGTAAATGCACAAACAGTAATTTCTCCGCATTGCAAGGTGCAATTCTGAAATTTTTTGCTTTTTCCTGCTCCTCTTAGCATGATAAAGAAGATTCAAAGAGAGTGAGATGCCAGCTCCTTTCATTCAGTCAGTAGCTTCAAACATTTCTGGCATATGAATAACATGATGTTTTTCAATGGCAAAAATCAATGAATATTGTAAATGCACAAACAGTAATTTCTCCGCATTGCAAGGTGCAATTCTGAAATTTTTTGCTTTTTCCTGCTCCTCTTAGCATGATAAAGAAGATTCAAAGAGAGTGAGATGCCAGCTCCTTTCATTCAGTCAGTAGCTTCAAACATTTCTGGACGTTTTTCAATTGCAAAAATCAATGGATATTGTAAATGCACAAACAGTAATTTCTCCGCATTGCAAGGTGCAATTCTGAAATTTTTTGCTTTTTCCTGCTCCTCTTAGCATGATAAAGAAGATTCAAAGAGAGTGAGATGCCAGCTACTTTCATTCAGTCAGTATCTTCAATCATTTCTGGTATATGAATAACATGATGTTTTTCAATGGCAAAAATCAATGAATATTGTAAATGCACAAACAGTAATTTCTCCGCATTGCAAGGTGCAATTCTGAAATTTTTTGCTTTTTCCTGCTCCTCTTAGCATGATAAAGAAGATTCAAAGAGAGTGAGATGCCAGCTCCTTTCATTCAGTCAGTAGCTTCAAACATTTCTGGTATATGAATAACATGATGTTTTTCAATGGCAAAAATCAATGAATATTGTAAATGCACAAACAGTAATTTCTCCGCATTGCAAGGTGCAATTCTGAAATTTTTTGCTTTTTCCTGCTCCTCTTAGCATGATAAAGAAGATTCAAAGAGAGTGAGATGCCAGCTCCTTTCATTCAGTCAATAGCTTCAAACATTTCTGGACGTTTTTCAATTGCAAAAATCAATGGATATTGTAAATGCACAAACAGTAATTTCTCCGCATTGCAAGGTGCAATTCTGAAATTTTTTGCTTTTTCCTGCTCCTCTTAGCATGATAAAGAAGATTCAAAGAGAGTGAGATGCCAGCTACTTTCATTCAGTCAGTAGCTTCAATCATTTCTGGTATATGAATAACATGATGTTTTTCAATGGCAAAAATCAATGAATATTGTAAATGCACAAACAGTAATTTCTCCGCATTGCAAGGTGCAATTCTGAAATTTTTTGCTTTTTCCTGCTCCTCTTAGCATGATAAAGAAGATTCAAAGAGAGTGAGATGCCAGCTCCTTTCATTCAGTCAGTAGCTTCAATCATTTCTGGTATATGAATAACATGATGTTTTTCAATGGCAAAAATCAATGAATATTGTAAATGCGCAAAGAGTAATTTATCCGCATTGCAAGGTGCAATTCTGAAATTTTTTGCTTTTTCCTGCTCCTCTTAGCATGATAAAGAAGATTCAAAGAGAGTGAGATGCCAGCTCCTTTCATTCAGTCAGTAGCTTCAAACATTTCTGGTATATGAATAACATGATGTTTTTCAATGGCAAAAATCAATGAATATTGTAAATGCACAAACAGTAATTTCTCCGCATTGCAAGGTGCAATTCTGAAATTTTTTGCTTTTTCCTGCTCCTCTTAGCATGATAAAGAAGATTCAAAGAGAGTGAGATGCCAGCTCCTTTCATTCAGTCAGTAGCTTCAATCATTTCTGGTATATGAATAACATGATGTTTTTCAATGGCAAAAATCAATGAATTTTGTAAATGCACAAACAGCAATTTCTCCGCATTGCAAGGTGCAATTCTGAAATTTTTTGCTTTTTCCTGCTCCTCTTAGCATGATAAAGAAGATTCAAAGAGAGTGAGATGCCAGCTCCTTTCATTCAGTCAGTAGCTTCAATCATTTCTGGACGTTTTTCAATGGCAAAAATCAATGAATATTGTAAATGCAAAAACAGTAATTTCTCCGCATTGCAAGGTGCAATTCTGAAATTTTTTGCTTTTTCCTGCTCCTCTTAGCATGATAAAGAAGATTCAAAGAGAGTGAGATGCCAGCTCCTTTCATTCAGTCAGTAGCTTCAAACATTTCTGGTATATGAATAACATGATGTTTTTCAATGGCAAAAATCAATGAATATTGTAAATGCACAAACAGTAATTTCTCCGCATTGCAAGGTGCAATTCTGAAATTTTTTGCTTTTTCCTGCTCCTCTTAGCATGATAAAGAAGATTCAAAGAGAGTGAGATGCCAGCTCCTTTCGTTCAGTCAGTAGCTTCAATCATTTCTGGACGTTTTTCAATGGTAAAAATCAATGAATATTGTAAATGCACAAACAGTAATTTCTCCGCATTGCAAGGTGCAATTCTGAAATTTTTTGCTTTTTCCTGCTCCTCTTAGCATGATAAAGAAGATTCAAAGAGAGTGAGATGCCAGCTCCTTTCATTCAGTCAGTAGCTTCAAACATTTCTGGTATATGAATAACATGATGTTTTTCAATGGCAAAAATCAATGAATATTGTAAATGCACAAACAGTAATTTCTCCGCATTGCAAGGTGCAATTCTGAAATTTTTTGCTTTTTCCTGCTCCTCTTAGCATGATAAAGAAGATTCAAAGAGAGTGAGATGCCAGCTCCTTTCATTCAGTCAGTAGCTTCAAACATTTCTGGTATATGAATAACATGATGTTTTTCAATGGCAAAAATCAATGAATATTGTAAATGCACAAACAGTAATTTCTCCGCATTGCAAGGTGCAATTCTGAAATTTTTTGCTTTTTCCTGCTCCTCTTAGCATGATAAAGAAGATTCAAAGAGAGTGAGATGCCAGCTCCTTTCATTCAGTCAGTAGCTTCAATCATTTCTGGACGTTTTTCAATGGCAAAAATCAATGAATATTGTAAATGCACAAACAGTAATTTCTCCGCATTGCAAGGTGCAATTCTGAAATTTTTTGCTTTTTCCTGCTCCTCTTAGCATGATAAAGAGATTCAAAGAGAGTGAGATGCCAGCTCCTTTCATTCAGTCAGTAGCTTCAAACATTTCTGGTATATGAATAACATGATGTTTTTCAATGGTAAAAATCAATGAATATTGTAAATGCACAAACAGTAATTTCTCCGCATTGCAAGGTGCAATTCTGAAATTTTTTGCTTTTTCCTGCTCCTCTTAGCATGATAAAGAAGATTCAAAGAGAGTGAGATGCCAGCTCCTTTCATTCAGTCAGTTGCTTCAATCATTTCTGGTATATGAATAACATGATGTTTTTCAATGGCAAAAATCAATGAATATTGTAAATGCACAAACAGTAATTTATCCGCATTGCAAGGTGCAATTCTGAAATTTTTTGCTTTTTCCTGCTCCTCTTAGCATGATAAAGAAGATTCAAAGAGAGTGAGATGCCAGCTCCTTTCATTCAGTCAGTAGCTTCAAACATTTCTGGTATATGAATAACATGATGTTTTTCAATGGCAAAAATCAATGAATATTGTAAATGCACAAACAGTAATTTCTCCACATTGCAAGGTGCAATTCTGAAATTTTTTGCTTTTTCCTGCTCCTCTTAGCATGATAAATAAGATTCAAAGAGAGTGAGATGCCAGCTCCTTTCATTCAGTCAGTAGCTTCAATCATTTCTGGAAGTTTTTCAATGGCAAAAATCAATGAATATTGTAAATGCACAAACAGTAATTTCTCCGCATTGCAAGGTGCAATTCTGAAATTTTTTGCTTTTTCCTGCTCCTCTTAGCATGATAAAGAAGATTCAAAGAGAGTGAGATGCCAGCTCCTTTCATTCAGTCAGTAGCTTCAATCATTTCTGGACGTTTTTCAATGGCAAAAATCAATGAATATTGTAAATGCACAAACAGTAATTTCTCCGCATTGCAAGGTGCAATTCTGAAATTTTTTGCTTTTTCCTGCTCCTCTTAGCATGATAAAGAAGATTCAAAGAGAGTGAGATGCCAGCTCCTTTCATTCAGTCAGTAGCTTCAATCATTTCTGGAAGTTTTTCAATGGCAAAAATTAATGAATATTGTAAATGCACAAACAGTAATTTCTCCGCATTGCAAGGTGCAATTCTGAAATTTTTTGCTTTTTCCTGCTCCTCTTAGCATGATAAAGAAGATTCAAAGAGAGTGAGATGCCAGCTCCTTTCATTCAGTCAGTAGCTTCAATCATTTCTGGACGTTTTTCAATGGCAAAAATCAATGAATATTGTAAATGCACAAACAGTAATTTCTCCGCATTGCAAGGTGCAATTCTGAAATTTTTTGCTTTCTCCTGCTCCTCTTTGCATGATAAAGAAGATTCAAAGAGAGTGAGATGCCAGCTCCTTTCATTCAGTCAGTAGCTTCAATCATTTCTGGATGTTTTTCAATGGCAAAAATCAGTGAATATTGTAAATGCACAAACAGTAATTTCTCCGCATTGCAAGGTGCAATTCTGAAATTTTTTGCTTTTTCCTGCTCCTCTTAGCATGATAAAGAAGATTCAAAGAGAGTGAGATGCCAGCTCCTTTCATTCAGTCAGTAGCTTCAAACATTTCTGGTATATGAAAAACATGATGTTTTTCAATGGCAAAAATCAATGAATATTGTAAATGCACAAACAGTAATTTCTCCGCATTGCAAGGTGCAATTCTGAAATTTTTTGCTTTTTCCTGCTCCTCTTAGCATGATAAAGAAGATTCAAAGAGAGTGAGATGCCAGCTCCTTTCATTCAGTCAGTAGCTTCAATCATTTCTGGACGTTTTTCAATGGCAAAAATCAATGAATATTGTAAATGCACAAACAGTAATTTCTCCGCATTGCAAGGTGCAATTCTGAAATTTTTTGCTTTTTCCTGCTCCTCTTAGCATGATAAAGAAGATTCAAAGAGAGTGAGATGCCAGCTCCTTTCATTCAGTCAGTAGCTTCAAACATTTCTGGTATATGAATAACATGATGTTTTTCAATGGCAAAAATCAATGAATATTGTAAATGCACAAACAGTAATTTCTCCGCATTGCAAGGTGCAATTCTGAAATTTTTTGCTTTTTCCTGCTCCTCTTAGCATGATAAAGAAGATTCAAAGAGAGTGAGATGCCAGCTCCTTTCATTCAGTCAGTAGCTTCAATCATTTCTGGACGTTTTTCAATGGCAAAAATCAATGAATATTGTAAATGCACAAACAGTAATTTCTCCGCATTGCAAGGTGCAATTCTGAAATTTTTTGCTTTTTCCTGCTCCTCTTAGCATGATAAAGAAGATTCAAAGAGAGTGAGATGCCAGCTCCTTTCATTCAGTCAGTAGCTTCAATCATTTCTGGAAGTTTTTCAATGGCAAAAATCAATGAATATTGTAAATGCACAAACAGTAATTTCTCCGCATTGCAAGGTGCAATTCTGAAATTTTTTGCTTTTTCCTGCTCCTCTTAGCATGATAAAGAAGATTCAAAGAGAGTGAGATGCCAGCTCCTTTCATTCAGTCAGTAGCTTCAATCATTTCTGGACGTTTTTCAATGGCAAAAATCAATGAATATTGTAAATGCACAAACAGTAATTTCTCCGCATTGCAAGGTGCAATTCTGAAATTTTTTGCTTTTTCCTGCTCCTCTTAGCATGATAAAGAAGATTCAAAGAGATTGAGATGCCAGCTCCTTTCATTCAGTCAGTAGCTTCAATCATTTCTGGAAGTTTTTCAATGGCAAAAATTAATGAATATTGTAAATGCACAAACAGTAATTTCTCCGCATTGCAAGGTGCAATTCTGAAATTTTTTGCTTTTTCCTGCTCCTCTTAGCATGATAAAGAAGATTCAAAGAGAGTGAGATGCCAGCTCCTTTCATTCAGTCAGTAGCTTCAATCATTTCTGGACGTTTTTCAATGGCAAAAATCAATGAATATTGTAAATGCACAAACAGTAATTTCTCCGCATTGCAAGGTGCAATTCTGAAATTTTTTGCTTTTTCCTGCTCCTCTTAGCATGATAAAGAAGATTCAAAGAGAGTGAGATGCCAGCTCCTTTCATTCAGTCAGTAGCTTCAATCATTTCTGGACGTTTTTCAATGGCAAAAATCAGTGAATATTGTAAATGCACAAACAGTAATTTCTCCGCATTGCAAGGTGCAATTCTGAAATTTTTTGCTTTTTCCTGCTCCTCTTAGCATGATAAAGAAGATTCAAAGAGAGTGAGATGCCAGCTCCTTTCATTCAGTCAGTAGCTTCAAACATTTCTGGTATATGAATAACACGATGTTTTTCAATGGCAAAAATCAATGAATATTGTAAATGCACAAACAGTAATTTCTCCGCATTGCAAGGTGCAATTCTGAAATTTTTTGCTTTTTCCTGCTCCTCTTAGCATGATAAAGAAGATTCAAAGAGAGTGAGATGCCAGCTCCTTTCATTCAGTCAGTAGCTTCAATCATTTCTGGACGTTTTTCAATGGCAAAAATCAATGAATATTGTAAATGCACAAACAGTAATTTCTCCGCATTGCAAGGTGCAATTCTGAAATTTTTTGCTTTTTCCTGCTCCTCTTAGCATGATAAAGAAGATTCAAAGAGAGTGAGATGCCAGCTCCTTTCATTCAGTCAGTAGCTTCAATCATTTCTGGAAGTTTTTCAATGGCAAAAATCAATGAATATTGTAAATGCACAAACAGTAATTTCTCCGCATTGCAAGGTGCAATTCTGAAATTTTTTGCTTTTTCCTGCTCCTCTTAGCATGATAAAGAAGATTCAAAGAGAGTGAGATGCCAGCTCCTTTCATTCAGTCAGTAGCTTCAATCATTTCTGGACGTTTTTCAATGGCAAAAATCAATGAATATTGTAAATGCACAAACAGTAATTTCTCCGCATTGCAAGGTGCAATTCTGAAATTTTTTGCTTTTTCCTGCTCCTCTTAGCATGATAAAGAAGATTCAAAGAGAGTGAGATGCCAGCTCCTTTCATTCAGTCAGTAGCTTCAATCATTTCTGGAAGTTTTTCAATGGCAAAAATTAATGAATATTGTAAATGCACAAACAGTAATTTCTCCGCATTGCAAGGTGCAATTCTGAAATTTTTTGCTTTTTCCTGCTCCTCTTAGCATGATAAAGAAGATTCAAAGAGAGTGAGATGCCAGCTCCTTTCATTCAGTCAGTAGCTTCAATCATTTCTGGACGTTTTTCAATGGCAAAAATCAATGAATATTGTAAATGCACAAACAGTAATTTCTCCGCATTGCAAGGTGCAATTCTGAAATTTTTTGCTTTTTCCTGCTCCTCTTAGCATGATAAAGAAGATTCAAAGAGAGTGAGATGCCAGCTCCTTTCATTCAGTCAGTAGCTTCAATCATTTCTGGACGTTTTTCAATGGCAAAAATCAGTGAATATTGTAAATGCACAAACAGTAATTTCTCCGCATTGCAAGGTGCAATTCTGAAATTTTTTGCTTTTTCCTGCTCCTCTTAGCATGATAAAGAAGATTCAAAGAGAGTGAGATGCCAGCTCCTTTCATTCAGTCAGTAGCTTCAAACATTTCTGGTATATGAATAACATGATGTTTTTCAATGGCAAAAATCAATGAATATTGTAAATGCACAAACAGTAATTTCTCCGCATTGCAAGGTGCAATTCTGAAATTTTTTGCTTTTTCCTGCTCCTCTTAGCATGATAAAGAAGATTCAAAGAGAGTGAGATGCCAGCTCCTTTCATTCAGTCAGTAGCTTCAATCATTTCTGGACATTTTTCAATGGCAAATATCAATGAATATTGTAAATGCACAAAACAGTAATTTCTCCGCATTGCAAGGTGCAATTCTGAAATTTTTTGCTTTTTCCTGCTCCTCTTAGCATGATAAAGAAGATTCAAAGAGAGTGAGATGCCAGCTCCTTTCATTCAGTCAGTAGCTTCAAACATTTCTGGTATATGAATAACATGATGTTTTTCAATGGCAAAAATCAATGAATATTGTAAATGCACAAACAGTAATTTCTCCGCATTGCAAGGTGCAATTCTGAAATTTTTTGCTTTTTCCTGCTCCTCTTAGCATGATAAAGAAGATTCAAAGAGAGTGAGATGCCAGCTCCTTTCATTCAGTCAGTAGCTTCAATCATTTCTGGACGTTTTTCAATGGCAAAAATCAATGAATATTGTAAATGCACAAACAGTAATTTCTCCGCATTGCAAGGTGCAATTCTGAAATTTTTTGCTTTTTCCTGCTCCTCTTAGCATGGTAAAGAAGATTCAAAGAGAGTGAGATGCCAGCTCCTTTCATTCAGTCAGTAGCTTCAATCATTTCTGGAAGTTTTTCAATGGCAAAAATCAATGAATATTGTAAATGCACAAACAGTAATTTCTCCGCATTGCAAGGTGCAATTCTGAAATTTTTTGCTTTTTCCTGCTCCTCTTAGCATGATAAAGAAGATTCAAAGAGAGTGAGATGCCAGCTCCTTTCATTCAGTCAGTAGCTTCAATCATTTCTGGACGTTTTTCAATGGCAAAAATCAATGAATATTGTAAATGCACAAACAGTAATTTCTCCGCATTGCAAGGTGCAATTCTGAAATTTTTTGCTTTTTCCTGCTCCTCTTAGCATGATAAAGAAGATTCAAAGAGAGTGAGATGCCAGCTCCTTTCATTCAGTCAGTAGCTTCAAACATTTCTGGTATATGAATAACATGATGTTTTTCAATGGCAAAAATCAATGAATATTGTAAATGCACAAACAATAATTTCTCCGCATTGCAAGGTGCAATTCTGAAATTTTTTGCTTTTTCCTGCTCCTCTTAGCATGATAAAGAAGATTCAAAGAGAGTGAGATGCCAGCTCCTTTCATTCAGTCAGTAGCTTCAATCATTTCTGGACGTTTTTCAATGGCAAAAATCAATGAATATTGTAAATGCACAAACAGTAATTTCTCCGCATTGCAAGGTGCAATTCTGAAATTTTTTGCTTTTTCCTGCTCCTCTTAGCATGATAAAGAAGATTCAAAGAGAGTGAGATGCCAGCTCCTTTCATTCAGTCAGTAGCTTCAATCATTTCTGGACGTTTTTCAATGGCAAAAATCAATGAATATTGTAAATGCACAAACAGTAATTTCTCCGCATTGCAAGGTGCAATTCTGAAATTTTTTGCTTTTTCCTGCTCCTCTTAGCATGATAAAGAAGATTCAAAGAGAGTGAGATGCCAGCTCCTTTCATTCAGTCAGTAGCTTCAAACATTTCTGGTATATGAATAACATGATGTTTTTCAATGGCAAAAATCAATGAATATTGTAAATGCACAAACAGTAATTTCTCCGCATTGCAAGGTGCAATTCTGAAATTTTTTGCTTTTTCCTGCTCCTCTTAGCATGATAAAGAAGATTCAAAGAGAGTGAGATGCCAGCTCCTTTCATTCAGTCAGTAGCTTCAATCATTTCTGGACGTTTTTCAATGGCAAAAATCAATGAATATTGTAAATGCACAAACAGTAATTTCTCCGCATTGCAAGGTGCAATTCTGAAATTTTTTGCTTTTTCCTGCTCCTCTTAGCATGATAGAGAAGATTCAAAGAGAGTGAGATGCCAGCTCCTTTCATTCAGTCAGTAGCTTCAATCATTTCTGGAAGTTTTTCAATGGCAAAAATCAATGAATATTGTAAATGCACAAACAGTAATTTCTCCGCATTGCAAGGTGCAATTCTGAAATTTTTTGCTTTTTCCTGCTCCTCTTAGCATGATAAAGAAGATTCAAAGAGAGTGAGATGCCAGCTCCTTTCATTCAGTCAGTAGCTTCAATCATTTCTGGACGTTTTTCAATGGCAAAAATCAATGAATATTGTAAATGCACAAACAGTAATTTCTCCGCATTGCAAGGTGCAATTCTGAAATTTTTTGCTTTTTCCTGCTCCTCTTAGCATGATAAAGAAGATTCAAAGAGAGTGAGATGCCAGCTCCTTTCATTCAGTCAGTAGCTTCAATCATTTCTGGAAGTTTTTCAATGGCAAAAATTAATGAATATTGTAAATGCACAAACAGTAATTTCTCCGCATTGCAAGGTGCAATTCTGAAATTTTTTGCTTTTTCCTGCTCCTCTTAGCATGATAAAGAAGATTCAAAGAGAGTGAGATGCCAGCTCCTTTCATTCAGTCAGTAGCTTCAATCATTTCTGGACGTTTTTCAATGGCAAAAATCAGTGAATATTGTAAATGCACAAACAGTAATTTCTCCGCATTGCAAGGTGCAATTCTGAAATTTTTTGCTTTTTCCTGCTCCTCTTAGCATGATAAAGAAGATTCAAAGAGAGTGAGATGCCAGCTCCTTTCATTCAGTCAGTAGCTTCAAACATTTCTGGTATATGAATAACATGATGTTTTTCAATGGCAAAAATCAATGAATATTGTAAATGCACAAACAGTAATTTCTCCGCATTGCAAGGTGCAATTCTGAAATTTTTTGCTTTTTCCTGCTCCTCTTAGCATGATAAAGAAGATTCAAAGAGAGTGAGATGCCAGCTCCTTTCATTCAGTCAGTAGCTTCAATCATTTCTGGACATTTTTCAATGGCAAAAATCAATGAATATTGTAAATGCACAAAACAGTAATTTCTCCGCATTGCAAGGTGCAATTCTGAAATTTTTTGCTTTTTCCTGCTCCTCTTAGCATGATAAAGAAGATTCAAAGAGAGTGAGATGCCAGCTCCTTTCATTCAGTCAGTAGCTTCAAACATTTCTGGTATATGAATAACATGATGTTTTTCAATGGCAAAAATCAATGAATATTGTAAATGCACAAACAGTAATTTCTCCGCATTGCAAGGTGCAATTCTGAAATTTTTTGCTTTTTCCTGCTCCTCTTAGCATGATAAAGAAGATTCAAAGAGAGTGAGATGCCAGCTCCTTTCATTCAGTCAGTAGCTTCAATCATTTCTGGACGTTTTTCAATGGCAAAAATCAATGAATATTGTAAATGCACAAACAGTAATTTCTCCGCATTGCAAGGTGCAATTCTGAAATTTTTTGCTTTTTCCTGCTCCTCTTAGCATGATAAAGAAGATTCAAAGAGAGTGAGATGCCAGCTCCTTTCATTCAGTCAGTAGCTTCAATCATTTCTGGAAGTTTTTCAATGGCAAAAATCAATGAATATTGTAAATGCACAAACAGTAATTTCTCCGCATTGCAAGGTGCAATTCTGAAATTTTTTGCTTTTTCCTGCTCCTCTTAGCATGATAAAGAAGATTCAAAGAGAGTGAGATGCCAGCTCCTTTCATTCAGTCAGTAGCTTCAATCATTTCTGGACGTTTTTCAATGGCAAAAATCAATGAATATTGTAAATGCACAAACAGTAATTTCTCCGCATTGCAAGGTGCAATTCTGAAATTTTTTGCTTTTTCCTGCTCCTCTTAGCATGATAAAGAAGATTCAAAGAGAGTGAGATGCCAGCTCCTTTCATTCAGTCAGTAGCTTCAAACATTTCTGGTATATGAATAACATGATGTTTTTCAATGGCAAAAATCAATGAATATTGTAAATGCACAAACAATAATTTCTCCGCATTGCAAGGTGCAATTCTGAAATTTTTTGCTTTTTCCTGCTCCTCTTAGCATGATAAAGAAGATTCAAAGAGAGTGAGATGCCAGCTCCTTTCATTCAGTCAGTAGCTTCAATCATTTCTGGACGTTTTTCAATGGCAAAAATCAATGAATATTGTAAATGCACAAACAGTAATTTCTCCGCATTGCAAGGTGCAATTCTGAAATTTTTTGCTTTTTCCTGCTCCTCTTAGCATGATAAAGAAGATTCAAAGAGAGTGAGATGCCAGCTCCTTTCATTCAGTCAGTAGCTTCAATCATTTCTGGACGTTTTTCAATGGCAAAAATCAATGAATATTGTAAATGCACAAACAGTAATTTCTCCGCATTGCAAGGTGCAATTCTGAAATTTTTTGCTTTTTCCTGCTCCTCTTAGCATGATAAAGAAGATTCAAAGAGAGTGAGATGCCAGCTCCTTTCATTCAGTCAGTAGCTTCAAACATTTCTGGTATATGAATAACATGATGTTTTTCAATGGTAAAAATCAATGAATATTGTAAATGCACAAACAGTAATTTCTCCGCATTGCAAGGTGCAATTCTGAAATTTTTTGCTTTTTCCTGCTCCTCTTAGCATGATAAAGAAGATTCAAAGAGAGTGAGATGCCAGCTCCTTTCATTCAGTCAGTAGCTTCAAACATTTCTGGTATATGAATAACATGATGTTTTTCAATGGCAAAAATCAATGAATATTGTAAATGCACAAACAATAATTTCTCCGCATTGCAAGGTGCAATTCTGAAATTTTTTGCTTTTTCCTGCTCCTCTTAGCATGATAAAGAAGATTCAAAGAGAGTGAGATGCCAGCTCCTTTCATTCAGTCAGTAGCTTCAATCATTTCTGGACGTTTTTCAATGGCAAAAATCAATGAATATTGTAAATGCACAAACAGTAATTTCTCCGCATTGCAAGGTGCAATTCTGAAATTTTTTGCTTTTTCCTGCTCCTCTTAGCATGATAAAGAAGATTCAAAGAGAGTGAGATGCCAGCTCCTTTCATTCAGTCAGTAGCTTCAATCATTTCTGGACGTTTTTCAATGGCAAAAATCAATGAATATTGTAAATGCACAAACAGTAATTTCTCCGCATTGCAAGGTGCAATTCTGAAATTTTTTGCTTTTTCCTGCTCCTCTTAGCATGATAAAGAAGATTCAAAGAGAGTGAGATGCCAGCTCCTTTCATTCAGTCAGTAGCTTCAATCATTTCTGGAAGTTTTTCAATGGCAAAAATCAATGAATATTGTAAATGCACAAACAGTAATTTCTCCGCATTGCAAGGTGCAATTCTGAAATTTTTTGCTTTTTCCTGCTCCTCTTAGCATGATAAAGAAGATTCAAAGAGAGTGAGATGCCAGCTCCTTTCATTCAGTCAGTAGCT
Organism: Phyllobates terribilis; assembly: GCF_046119375.1. NCBI lineage: Eukaryota > Metazoa > Chordata > Amphibia > Anura > Dendrobatidae > Phyllobates > Phyllobates terribilis. Next base: position 50,996 of record NW_027367589.1, read on the forward strand.
TCAATCATTTCTGGACGTTTTTCAATGGCAAAAATCAATGAATATTGTAAATGCACAAACAGTAATTTCTCCGCATTGCAAGGTGCAATTCTGAAATTTTTTGCTTTTTCCTGCTCCTCTTAGCATGATAAAGAAGATTCAAAGAGAGTGAGATGCCAGCTCCTTTCATTCAGTCAGTAGCTTCAATCATTTCTGGAAGTTTTTCAATGGCAAAAATTAATGAATATTGTAAATGCACAAACAGTAATTTCTCCGCATTGCAAGGTGCAATTCTGAAATTTTTTGCTTTTTCCTGCTCCTCTTAGCATGATAAAGAAGATTCAAAGAGAGTGAGATGCCAGCTCCTTTCATTCAGTCAGTAGCTTCAATCATTTCTGGACGTTTTTCAATGGCAAAAATCAATGAATATTGTAAATGCACAAACAGTAATTTCTCCGCATTGCAAGGTGCAATTCTGAAATTTTTTGCTTTTTCCTGCTCCTCTTAGCATGATAAAGAAGATTCAAAGAGAGTGAGATGCCAGCTCCTTTCATTCAGTCAGTAGCTTCAATCATTTCTGGACGTTTTTCAATGGCAAAAATCAATGAATATTGTAAATGCACAAACAGTAATTTCTCCGCATTGCAAGGTGCAATTCTGAAATTTTTTGCTTTTTCCTGCTCCTCTTAGCATGATAAAGAAGATTCAAAGAGAGTGAGATGCCAGCTCCTTTCATTCAGTCAGTAGCTTCAAACATTTCTGGTATATGAATAACATGATGTTTTTCAATGGCAAAAATCAATGAATATTGTAAATGCACAAACAGTAATTTCTCCGCATTGCAAGGTGCAATTCTGAAATTTTTTGCTTTTTCCTGCTCCTCTTAGCATGATAAAGAAGATTCAAAGAGAGTGAGATGCCAGCTCCTTTCATTCAGTCAGTAGCTTCAATCATTTCTGGACGTTTTTCAATGGCAAAAATCAATGAATATTGTAAATGCACAAACAGTAATTTCTCCGCATTGCAAGGTGCAATTCTGAAATTTTTTGCTTTTTCCTGCTCCTCTTAGCATGATAAAGAAGATTCAAAGAGAGTGAGATGCCAGCTCCTTTCATTCAGTCAGTAGCTTCAATCATTTCTGGAAGTTTTTCAATGGCAAAAATCAATGAATATTGTAAATGCACAAACAGTAATTTCTCCGCATTGCAAGGTGCAATTCTGAAATTTTTTGCTTTTTCCTGCTCCTCTTAGCATGATAAAGAAGATTCAAAGAGAGTGAGATGCCAGCTCCTTTCATTCAGTCAGTAGCTTCAATCATTTCTGGACGTTTTTCAATGGCAAAAATCAATGAATATTGTAAATGCACAAACAGTAATTTCTCCGCATTGCAAGGTGCAATTCTGAAATTTTTTGCTTTTTCCTGCTCCTCTTAGCATGATAAAGAAGATTCAAAGAGAGTGAGATGCCAGCTCCTTTCATTCAGTCAGTAGCTTCAAACATTTCTGGTATATGAATAACATGATGTTTTTCAATGGCAAAAATCAATGAATATTGTAAATGCACAAACAATAATTTCTCCGCATTGCAAGGTGCAATTCTGAAATTTTTTGCTTTTTCCTGCTCCTCTTAGCATGATAAAGAAGATTCAAAGAGAGTGAGATGCCAGCTCCTTTCATTCAGTCAGTAGCTTCAATCATTTCTGGACGTTTTTCAATGGCAAAAATCAATGAATATTGTAAATGCACAAACAGTAATTTCTCCGCATTGCAAGGTGCAATTCTGAAATTTTTTGCTTTTTCCTGCTCCTCTTAGCATGATAAAGAAGATTCAAAGAGAGTGAGATGCCAGCTCCTTTCATTCAGTCAGTAGCTTCAATCATTTCTGGACGTTTTTCAATGGCAAAAATCAATGAATATTGTAAATGCACAAACAGTAATTTCTCCGCATTGCAAGGTGCAATTCTGAAATTTTTTGCTTTTTCCTGCTCCTCTTAGCATGATAAAGAAGATTCAAAGAGAGTGAGATGCCAGCTCCTTTCATTCAGTCAGTAGCTTCAAACATTTCTGGTATATGAATAACATGATGTTTTTCAATGGCAAAAATCAATGAATATTGTAAATGCACAAACAGTAATTTCTCCGCATTGCAAGGTGCAATTCTGAAATTTTTTGCTTTTTCCTGCTCCTCTTAGCATGATAAAGAAGATTCAAAGAGAGTGAGATGCCAGCTCCTTTCATTCAGTCAGTAGCTTCAATCATTTCTGGACGTTTTTCAATGGCAAAAATCAATGAATATTGTAAATGCACAAACAGTAATTTCTCCGCATTGCAAGGTGCAATTCTGAAATTTTTTGCTTTTTCCTGCTCCTCTTAGCATGATAAAGAAGATTCAAAGAGAGTGAGATGCCAGCTCCTTTCATTCAGTCAGTAGCTTCAATCATTTCTGGAAGTTTTTCAATGGCAAAAATCAATGAATATTGTAAATGCACAAACAGTAATTTCTCCGCATTGCAAGGTGCAATTCTGAAATTTTTTGCTTTTTCCTGCTCCTCTTAGCATGATAAAGAAGATTCAAAGAGAGTGAGATGCCAGCTCCTTTCATTCAGTCAGTAGCTTCAATCATTTCTGGACGTTTTTCAATGGCAAAAATCAATGAATATTGTAAATGCACAAACAGTAATTTCTCCGCATTGCAAGGTGCAATTCTGAAATTTTTTGCTTTTTCCTGCTCCTCTTAGCATGATAAAGAAGATTCAAAGAGAGTGAGATGCCAGCTCCTTTCATTCAGTCAGTAGCTTCAATCATTTCTGGAAGTTTTTCAATGGCAAAAATTAATGAATATTGTAAATGCACAAACAGTAATTTCTCCGCATTGCAAGGTGCAATTCTGAAATTTTTTGCTTTTTCCTGCTCCTCTTAGCATGATAAAGAAGATTCAAAGAGAGTGAGATGCCAGCTCCTTTCATTCAGTCAGTAGCTTCAATCATTTCTGGACGTTTTTCAATGGCAAAAATCAATGAATATTGTAAATGCACAAACAGTAATTTCTCCGCATTGCAAGGTGCAATTCTGAAATTTTTTTGCTTTTTCCTGCTCCTCTTAGCATGATAAAGAAGATTCAAAGAGAGTGAGATGCCAGCTCCTTTCATTCAGTCAGTAGCTTCAAACATTTCTGGTATATGAATAACATGATGTTTTTCAATGGCAAAAATCAATGAATATTGTAAATGCACAAACAGTAATTTCTCCGCATTGCAAGGTGCAATTCTGAAATTTTTTGCTTTTTCCTGCTCCTCTTAGCATGATAAAGAAGATTCAAAGAGAGTGAGATGCCAGCTCCTTTCATTCAGTCAGTAGCTTCAATCATTTCTGGACGTTTTTCAATGGCAAAAATCAATGAATATTGTAAATGCACAAACAGTAATTTCTCCGCATTGCAAGGTGCAATTCTGAAATTTTTTGCTTTTTCCTGCTCCTCTTAGCATGATAAAGAAGATTCAAAGAGAGTGAGATGCCAGCTCCTTTCATTCAGTCAGTAGCTTCAATCATTTCTGGAAGTTTTTTCAATGGCAAAAATCAATGAATATTGTAAATGCACAAACAGTAATTTCTCCGCATTGCAAGGTGCAATTCTGAAATTTTTTGCTTTTTCCTGCTCCTCTTAGCATGATAAAGAAGATTCAAAGAGAGTGAGATGCCAGCTCCTTTCATTCAGTCAGTAGCTTCAATCATTTCTGGACGTTTTTCAATGGCAAAAATCAATGAATATTGTAAATGCACAAACAATAATTTCTCCGCATTGCAAGGTGCAATTCTGAAATTTTTTGCTTTTTCCTGCTCCTCTTAGCATGATAAAGAAGATTCAAAGAGAGTGAGATGCCAGCTCCTTTCATTCAGTCAGTAGCTTCAATCATTTCTGGACGTTTTTCAATGACAAAAATCAATGAATATTGTAAATGCACAAACAGTAATTTCTCCGCATTGCAAGGTGCAATTCTGAAATTTTTTGCTTTTTCCTGCTCCTCTTAGCATGATAAAGAAGATTCAAAGAGAGTGAGATGCCAGCTCCTTTCATTCAGTCAGTAGCTTCAAACATTTCTGGTATATGAATAACATGATGTTTTTCAATGGCAAAAATCAATGAATATTGTAAATGCACAAAACAGTAATTTCTCCGCATTGCAAGGTGCAATTCTGAAATTTTTTGCTTTTTCCTGCTCCTCTTAGCATGATAAAGAAGATTCAAAGAGAGTGAGATGCCAGCTCCTTTCATTCAGTCAGTAGCTTCAAACATTTCTGGTATATGAATAACATGATGTTTTTCAATGGCAAAAATCAATGAATATTGTAAATGCACAAACAATAATTTCTCCGCATTGCAAGGTGCAATTCTGAAATTTTTTGCTTTTTCCTGCTCCTCTTAGCATGATAAAGAAGATTCAAAGAGAGTGAGATGCCAGCTCCTTTCATTCAGTCAGTAGCTTCAATCATTTCTGGACGTTTTTCAATGGCAAAAATCAATGAATATTGTAAATGCACAAACAGTAATTTCTCCGCATTGCAAGGTGCAATTCTGAAATTTTTTGCTTTTTTCCTGCTCCTCTTAGCATGATAAAGAAGATTCAAAGAGAGTGAGATGCCAGCTCCTTTCATTCAGTCAGTAGCTTCAAACATTTCTGGTATATGAATAACATGATGTTTTTCAATGGCAAAAATCAATGAATATTGTAAATGCACAAAACAGTAATTTCTCCGCATTGCAAGGTGCAATTCTGAAATTTTTTGCTTTTTCCTGCTCCTCTTAGCATGATAAAGAAGATTCAAAGAGAGTGAGATGCCAGCTCCTTTCATTCAGTCAGTAGCTTCAAACATTTCTGGTATATGAATAACATGATGTTTTTCAATGGCAAAAATCAATGAATATTGTAAATGCACAAACAGTAATTTCTCCGCATTGCAAGGTGCAATTCTGAAATTTTTTGCTTTTTCCTGCTCCTCTTAGCATGATAAAGAAGATTCAAAGAGAGTGAGATGCCAGCTCCTTTCATTCAGTCAGTAGCTTCAATCATTTCTGGACGTTTTTCAATGGCAAAAATCAATGAATATTGTAAATGCACAAACAGTAATTTCTCCGCATTGCAAGGTGCAATTCTGAAATTTTTTGCTTTTTCCTGCTCCTCTTAGCATGATAAAGAAGATTCAAAGAGAGTGAGATGCCAGCTCCTTTCATTCAGTCAGTAGCTTCAATCATTTCTGGAAGTTTTTCAATGGCAAAAATCAATGAATATTGTAAATGCACAAACAGTAATTTCTCCGCATTGCAAGGTGCAATTCTGAAATTTTTTGCTTTTTCCTGCTCCTCTTAGCATGATAAAGAAGATTCAAAGAGAGTGAGATGCCAGCTCCTTTCATTCAGTCAGTAGCTTCAATCATTTCTGGACGTTTTTCAATGGCAAAAATCAATGAATATTGTAAATGCACAAACAGTAATTTCTCCGCATTGCAAGGTGCAATTCTGAAATTTTTTGCTTTTTCCTGCTCCTCTTAGCATGATAAAGAAGATTCAAAGAGAGTGAGATGCCAGCTCCTTTCATTCAGTCAGTAGCTTCAATCATTTCTGGAAGTTTTTCAATGGCAAAAATCAATGAATATTGTAAATGCACAAACAGTAATTTCTCCGCATTGCAAGGTGCAATTCTGAAATTTTTTGCTTTTTCCTGCTCCTCTTAGCATGATAAAGAA
>NW_027367590.1:0-56705 GCF_046119375.1 Phyllobates terribilis
TGAATGAAAGGAGCTGGCATCTCACTCTCTTTGAATCTTCTTTATCATGCTAGGATTAACAGGAAAAAGCTAAAAATTTCAGAATTGCACCGTGCAATGTGGAGATATTACTGTTTGTGCATTTACAATATTCATTGATTTTTGCCATTGAAAAACATGTTTTTCATATACCAGAAATGTTTGAAGCTACTGACTGAATGAAAGGAGCTGGCATCTCACTCTCTTTGAATCTTCTTTATCATGCTAGGATTAGCAGGAAAAAGCAAAAAATTTCAGAATTGCACCTTGCAATGTGGAGATATTAGTTTGTGCATTTACAATATTCATTGATTTTTGCCCTTGAAAAATATGTTTTTCATATACCAGAAATGTTTGAAGCTACTGACTGAATGAAAGGAGCTGGCATCTCACTCTCTTTGAATCTTCTTTATCATGCTAGGATTAACAGGAAAAAGCAAAAAATTTCAGAATTGCACCTTGCAATGTGGAGATATTACTGTTTGTGCATTTACAATATTCATTGATTTTTGCCATTGAAAAACATGTTTTTCATATACCAGAAATGTTTGAAGCTACTGACTGAATGAAAGGAGCTGGCATCTCACTCTCTTTGAATCTTCTTTATCATGCTAGGATTAACAGGAAAAAGCTAAAAATTTCAGAATTGCACCGTGCAATGTTGAGATATTACTGTTTGTGCATTTACAATATTCATTGATTTTTGCCATTGAAAAACATGTTTTTCATATACCAGAAATGTTTGAAGCTACTGACTGAATGAAAGGAGCTGGCATCTCACTCTCTTTGAATCTTCTTTATCATGCTAGGATTAGCAGGAAAAAGCAAAAAATTTCAGAATTGCACCTTGCAATGTGGAGATATTACTGTTTGTGCATTTACAATATTCATTGATTTTTGCCATTGAAAAACATGTTTTTCATATACCAGAAATGTTTGAAGCTACTGACTGAATGAAAGGAGCTGGCATCTCACTCTCTTTGAATCTTCTTTATCATGCTAGGATTAACAGGAAAAAGCTAAAAATTTCAGAATTGCACCGTGCAATGTGGAGATATTACTGTTTGTGCATTTACAATATTCATTGATTTTTGCCATTGAAAAACATGTTTTTCATATACCAGAAATGTTTGAAGCTACTGACTGAATGAAAGGAGCTGGCATCTCACTCTCTTTGAATCTTTATCATGCTAGGATTAGCAGGAAAAAGCAAAAAATTTCAGAATTGCACCTTGCAATGTGGAGATAATACTGTTTGTGCATTTACAATATTCATTGATTTTTGCCATTGAAAAACATGTTTTTCATATACCAGAAATGTTTGAAGCTACTGACTGAATGAAAGGAGCTGGCATCTCACTCTCTTTGAATCTTCTTTATCATGCTAGGATTAACAGGAAAAAGCAAAAAATTTCAGAATTGCACCTTGCAATGTGGAGATATTACTGTTTGTGCATTTACAATATTCATTGATTTTTGCCATTGAAAAACATGTTTTTCATATACCAGAAATGTTTGAAGCTACTGACTGAATGAAAGGAGCTGGCATCTCACTCTCTTTGAATCTTCTTTATCATGCTAGGATTAGCAGGAAAAAGCAAAAAATTTCAGAATTGCACCTTGCAATGTGGAGATATTACTGTTTGTGCATTTACAATATTCATTGATTTTTGCCATTGAAAAACATGTTTTTCATATACCAGAAATGTTTGAAGCTACTGACTGAATGAAAGGAGCTGGCATCTCACTCTCTTTGAATCTTCTTTATCATGCTAGGATTAACAGGAAAAAGCTAAAAATTTCAGAATTGCACCGTGCAATGTGGAGATATTACTGTTTGTGCATTTACAATATTCATTGATTTTTGCCATTGAAAAACATGTTTTTCATATACCAGAAATGTTTGAAGCTACTGACTGAATGAAAGGAGCTGGCATCTCACTCTCTTTGAATCTTCTTTATCATGCTAGGATTAGCAGGAAAAAGCAAAAAATTTCAGAATTGCACCTTGCAATGTGGAGATATTACTGTTTGTGCATTTACAATATTCATTGATTTTTGCCATTGAAAAACATGTTTTTCATATACCAGAAATGTTTGAAGCTACTGACTGAATGAAAGGAGCTGGCATCTCACTCTCTTTGAATCTTCTTTATCATGCTAGGATTAACAGGAAAAAGCTAAAAATTTCAGAATTGCACCGTGCAATGTGGAGATATTACTGTTTGTGCATTTACAATATTCATTGATTTTTGCCATTGAAAAACATGTTTTTCATATACCAGAAATGTTTGAAGCTACTGACTGAATGAAAGGAGCTGGCATCTCACTCTCTTTGAATCTTCTTTATCATGCTAGGATTAGCAGGAAAAAGCAAAAAATTTCAGAATTGCACCTTGCAATGTGGAGATATTAGTTTGTGCATTTACAATATTCATTGATTTTTGCCCTTGAAAAATATGTTTTTCATATACCAGAAATGTTTGAAGCTACTGACTGAATGAAAGGAGCTGGCATCTCACTCTCTTTGAATCTTCTTTATCATGCTAGGATTAACAGGAAAAAGCAAAAAATTTCAGAATTGCACCTTGCAATGTGGAGATATTACTGTTTGTGCATTTACAATATTCATTGATTTTTGCCATTGAAAAACATGTTTTTCATATACCAGAAATGTTTGAAGCTACTGACTGAATGAAAGGAGCTGGCATCTCACTCTCTTTGAATCTTCTTTATCATGCTAGGATTAACAGGAAAAAGCAAAAAATTTCAGAATTGCACCTTGCAATGTGGAGATATTACTGTTTGTGCATTTACAATATTCATTGATTTTTGCCATTGAAAAACATGTTTTTCATATACCAGAAATGTTTGAAGCTACTGACTGAATGAAAGGAGCTGGCATCTCACTCTCTTTGAATCTTCTTTATCATGCTAGGATTAGCAGGAAAAAGCAAAAAATTTCAGAATTGCACCTTGCAATGTGGAGATATTACTGTTTGTGCATTTACAATATTCATTGATTTTTGCCATTGAAAAACATGTTTTTCATATACCAGAAATGTTTGAAGCTACTGACTGAATGAAAGGAGCTGGCATCTCACTCTCTTTGAATCTTCTTTATCATGCTAGGATTAACAGGAAAAAGCTAAAAATTTCAGAATTGCACCGTGCAATGTGGAGATATTACTGTTTGTGCATTTACAATATTCATTGATTTTTGCCATTGAAAAACATGTTTTTCATATACCAGAAATGTTTGAAGCTACTGACTGAATGAAAGGAGCTGGCATCTCACTCTCTTTGAATCTTCTTTATCATGCTAGGATTAGCAGGAAAAAGCAAAAAATTTCAGAATTGCACCTTGCAATGTGGAGATATTACTGTTTGTGCATTTACAATATTCATTGATTTTTGCCATTGAAAAACATGTTTTTCATATACCAGAAATGTTTGAAGCTACTGACTGAATGAAAGGAGCTGGCATCTCACTCTCTTTGAATCTTCTTTATCATGCTAGGATTAACAGGAAAAAGCTAAAAATTTCAGAATTGCACCGTGCAATGTGGAGATATTACTGTTTGTGCATTTACAATATTCATTGATTTTTGCCATTGAAAAACATGTTTTTCATATACCAGAAATGTTTGAAGCTACTGACTGAATGAAAGGAGCTGGCATCTCACTCTCTTTGAATCTTCTTTATCATGCTAGGATTAGCAGGAAAAAGCAAAAAATTTCAGAATTGCACCTTGCAATGTGGAGATATTACTGTTTGTGCATTTACAATATTCATTGATTTTTGCCATTGAAAAATATGTTTTTCATATACCAGAAATGTTTGAAGCTACTGACTGAATGAAAGGAGCTGGCATCTCACTCTCTTTGAATCTTCTTTATCATGCTAGGATTAACAGGAAAAAGCAAAAAATTTCAGAATTGCACCTTGCAATGTGGAGATATTACTGTTTGTGCATTTACAATATTCATTGATTTTTGCCATTGAAAAACATGTTTTTCATATACCAGAAATGTTTGAAGCTACTGACTGAATGAAAGGAGCTGGCATCTCACTCTCTTTGAATCTTCTTTATCATGCTAGGATTAACAGGAAAAAGCTAAAAATTTCAGAATTGCACCGTGCAATGTTGAGATATTACTGTTTGTGCATTTACAATATTCATTGATTTTTGCCATTGAAAAACATGTTTTTCATATACCAGAAATGTTTGAAGCTACTGACTGAATGAAAGGAGCTGGCATCTCACTCTCTTTGAATCTTCTTTATCATGCTAGGATTAGCAGGAAAAAGCAAAAAATTTCAGAATTGCACCTTGCAATGTGGAGATATTACTGTTTGTGCATTTACAATATTCATTGATTTTTGCCATTGAAAAACATGTTTTTCATATACCAGAAATGTTTGAAGCTACTGACTGAATGAAAGGAGCTGGCATCTCACTCTCTTTGAATCTTCTTTATCATGCTAGGATTAACAGGAAAAAGCTAAAAATTTCAGAATTGCACCGTGCAATGTGGAGATATTACTGTTTGTGCATTTACAATATTCATTGATTTTTGCCATTGAAAAACATGTTTTTCATATACCAGAAATGTTTGAAGCTACTGACTGAATGAAAGGAGCTGGCATCTCACTCTCTTTGAATCTTCTTTATCATGCTAGGATTAGCAGGAAAAAGCAAAAAATTTCAGAATTGCACCTTGCAATGTGGAGATATTACTGTTTGTGCATTTACAATATTCATTGATTTTTGCCATTGAAAAACATGTTTTTCATATACCAGAAATGTTTGAAGCTACTGACTGAATGAAAGGAGCTGGCATCTCACTCTCTTTGAATCTTCTTTATCATGCTAGGATTAACAGGAAAAAGCAAAAAATTTCAGAATTGCACCTTGCAATGTGGAGATATTACTGTTTGTGCATTTACAATATTCATTGATTTTTGCCATTGAAAAACATGTTTTTCATATACCAGAAATGTTTGAAGCTACTGACTGAATGAAAGGAGCTGGCATCTCACTCTCTTTGAATCTTCTTTATCATGCTAGGATTAACAGGAAAAAGCTAAAAATTTCAGAATTGCACCGTGCAATGTGGAGATATTACTGTTTGTGCATTTACAATATTCATTGATTTTTGCCATTGAAAAACATGTTTTTCATATACCAGAAATGTTTGAAGCTACTGACTGAATGAAAGGAGCTGGCATCTCACTCTCTTTGAATCTTCTTTATCATGCTAGGATTAGCAGGAAAAAGCAAAAAATTTCAGAATTGCACCTTGCAATGTGGAGATATTACTGTTTGTGCATTTACAATATTCATTGATTTTTGCCATTGAAAAACATGTTTTTCATATACCAGAAATGTTTGAAGCTACTGACTGAATGAAAGGAGCTGGCATCTCACTCTCTTTGAATCTTCTTTATCATGCTAGGATTAACAGGAAAAAGCAAAAAATTTCAGAATTGCACCTTGCAATGTGGAGATATTACTGTTTGTGCATTTACAATATTCATTGATTTTTGCCATTGAAAAACATGTTTTTCATATACCAGAAATGTTTGAAGCTACTGACTGAATGAAAGGAGCTGGCATCTCACTCTCTTTGAATCTTCTTTATCATGCTAGGATTAACAGGAAAAAGCTAAAAATTTCAGAATTGCACCGTGCAATGTGGAGATATTACTGTTTGTGCATTTACAATATTCATTGATTTTTGCCATTGAAAAACATGTTTTTCATATACCAGAAATGTTTGAAGCTACTGACTGAATGAAAGGAGCTGGCATCTCACTCTCTTTGAATCTTCTTTATCATGCTAGGATTAGTAGGAAAAAGCAAAAAATTTCAGAATTGCACCTTGCAATGTGGAGATATTACTGTTTGTGCATTTACAATATTCATTGATTTTTGCCATTGAAAAACATGTTTTTCATATACCAGAAATGTTTGAAGCTACTGACTGAATGAAAGGAGCTGGCATCTCACTCTCTTTGAATCTTCTTTATCATGCTAGGATTAACAGGAAAAAGCTAAAAATTTCAGAATTGCACCGTGCAATTTGCAGATATTACTGTTTGTGCATTTACAATATTCATTGATTTTTGCCATTGAAAAACATGTTTTTCATATACCAGAAATGTTTGAAGCTACTGACTGAATGAAAGGAGCTGGCATCTCACTCTCTTTGAATCTTCTTTATCATGCTAGGATTAGCAGGAAAAAGCAAAAAATTTCAGAATTGCACCTTGCAATGTGGAGATATTACTGTTTGTGCATTTACAATATTCATTGATTTTTGCCATTGAAAAACATGTTTTTCATATACCAGAAATGTTTGAAGCTACTGACTGAATGAAAGGAGCTGGCATCTCACTCTCTTTGAATCTTCTTTATCATGCTAGGATTAGCAGGAAAAAGCAAAAAATTTCAGAATTGCACCTTGCAATGTGGAGATATTACTGTTTGTGCATTTACAATATTCATTGATTTTTGCCATTGAAAAACATGTTTTTCATATACCAGAAATGTTTGAAGCTACTGACTGAATGAAAGGAGCTGGCATCTCACTCTCTTTGAATCTTCTTTATCATGCTAGGATTAACAGGAAAAAGCAAAAAATTTCAGAATTGCACCTTGCAATGTGGAGATATTACTGTTTGTGCATTTACAATATTCATTGATTTTTGCCATTGAAAAACATGTTTTTCATATACCAGAAATGTTTGAAGCTACTGACTGAATGAAAGGAGCTGGCATCTCACTCTCTTTGAATCTTCTTTATCATGCTAGGATTAGCAGGAAAAAGCAAAAAATTTCAGAATTGCACCTTGCAATGTGGAGATATTACTGTTTGTGCATTTACAATATTCATTGATTTTTGCCATTGAAAAACATGTTTTTCATATACCAGAAATGTTTGAAGCTACTGACTGAATGAAAGGAGCTGGCATCTCACTCTCTTTGAATCTTCTTTATCATGCTAGGATTAACAGGAAAAAGCTAAAAATTTCAGAATTGCACCGTGCAATGTGGAGATATTACTGTTTGTGCATTTACAATATTCATTGATTTTTGCCATTGAAAAACATGTTTTTCATATACCAGAAATGTTTGAAGCTACTGACTGAATGAAAGGAGCTGGCATCTCACTCTCTTTGAATCTTCTTTATCATGCTAGGATTAGCAGGAAAAAGCAAAAAATTTCAGAATTGCACCTTGCAATGTGGAGATATTACTGTTTGTGCATTTACAATATTCATTGATTTTTGCCATTGAAAAACATGTTTTTCATATACCAGAAATGTTTGAAGCTACTGACTGAATGAAAGGAGCTGGCATCTCACTCTCTTTGAATCTTCTTTATCATGCTAGGATTAACAGGAAAAAGCTAAAAATTTCAGAATTGCACCGTGCAATGTGGAGATATTACTGTTTGTGCATTTACAATATTCATTGATTTTTGCCATTGAAAAACATGTTTTTCATATACCAGAAATGTTTGAAGCTACTGACTGAATGAAAGGAGCTGGCATCTCACTCTCTTTGAATCTTCTTTATCATGCTAGGATTAGCAGGAAAAAGCAAAAAATTTCAGAATTGCACCTTGCAATGTGGAGATATTACTGTTTGTGCATTTACAATATTCATTGATTTTTGCCATTGAAAAATATGTTTTTCATATACCAGAAATGTTTGAAGCTACTGACTGAATGAAAGGAGCTGGCATCTCACTCTCTTTGAATCTTCTTTATCATGCTAGGATTAACAGGAAAAAGCAAAAAATTTCAGAATTGCACCTTGCAATGTGGAGATATTACTGTTTGTGCATTTACAATATTCATTGATTTTTGCCATTGAAAAACATGTTTTTCATATACCAGAAATGTTTGAAGCTACTGACTGAATGAAAGGAGCTGGCATCTCACTCTCTTTGAATCTTCTTTATCATGCTAGGATTAACAGGAAAAAGCTAAAAATTTCAGAATTGCACCGTGCAATGTTGAGATATTACTGTTTGTGCATTTACAATATTCATTGATTTTTGCCATTGAAAAACATGTTTTTCATATACCAGAAATGTTTGAAGCTACTGACTGAATGAAAGGAGCTGGCATCTCACTCTCTTTGAATCTTCTTTATCATGCTAGGATTAGCAGGAAAAAGCAAAAAATTTCAGAATTGCACCTTGCAATGTGGAGATATTACTGTTTGTGCATTTACAATATTCATTGATTTTTGCCATTGAAAAACATGTTTTTCATATACCAGAAATGTTTGAAGCTACTGACTGAATGAAAGGAGCTGGCATCTCACTCTCTTTGAATCTTCTTTATCATGCTAGGATTAACAGGAAAAAGCTAAAAATTTCAGAATTGCACCGTGCAATGTGGAGATATTACTGTTTGTGCATTTACAATATTCATTGATTTTTGCCATTGAAAAACATGTTTTTCATATACCAGAAATGTTTGAAGCTACTGACTGAATGAAAGGAGCTGGCATCTCACTCTCTTTGAATCTTCTTTATCATGCTAGGATTAGCAGGAAAAAGCAAAAAATTTCAGAATTGCACCTTGCAATGTGGAGATATTACTGTTTGTGCATTTACAATATTCATTGATTTTTGCCATTGAAAAACATGTTTTTCATATACCAGAAATGTTTGAAGCTACTGACTGAATGAAAGGAGCTGGCATCTCACTCTCTTTGAATCTTCTTTATCATGCTAGGATTAACAGGAAAAAGCAAAAAATTTCAGAATTGCACCTTGCAATGTGGAGATATTACTGTTTGTGCATTTACAATATTCATTGATTTTTGCCATTGAAAAACATGTTTTTCATATACCAGAAATGTTTGAAGCTACTGACTGAATGAAAGGAGCTGGCATCTCACTCTCTTTGAATCTTCTTTATCATGCTAGGATTAACAGGAAAAAGCTAAAAATTTCAGAATTGCACCGTGCAATGTGGAGATATTACTGTTTGTGCATTTACAATATTCATTGATTTTTGCCATTGAAAAACATGTTTTTCATATACCAGAAATGTTTGAAGCTACTGACTGAATGAAAGGAGCTGGCATCTCACTCTCTTTGAATCTTCTTTATCATGCTAGGATTAGCAGGAAAAAGCAAAAAATTTCAGAATTGCACCTTGCAATGTGGAGATATTACTGTTTGTGCATTTACAATATTCATTGATTTTTGCCATTGAAAAACATGTTTTTCATATACCAGAAATGTTTGAAGCTACTGACTGAATGAAAGGAGCTGGCATCTCACTCTCTTTGAATCTTCTTTATCATGCTAGGATTAACAGGAAAAAGCAAAAAATTTCAGAATTGCACCTTGCAATGTGGAGATATTACTGTTTGTGCATTTACAATATTCATTGATTTTTGCCATTGAAAAACATGTTTTTCATATACCAGAAATGTTTGAAGCTACTGACTGAATGAAAGGAGCTGGCATCTCACTCTCTTTGAATCTTCTTTATCATGCTAGGATTAACAGGAAAAAGCTAAAAATTTCAGAATTGCACCGTGCAATGTGGAGATATTACTGTTTGTGCATTTACAATATTCATTGATTTTTGCCATTGAAAAACATGTTTTTCATATACCAGAAATGTTTGAAGCTACTGACTGAATGAAAGGAGCTGGCATCTCACTCTCTTTGAATCTTCTTTATCATGCTAGGATTAGTAGGAAAAAGCAAAAAATTTCAGAATTGCACCTTGCAATGTGGAGATATTACTGTTTGTGCATTTACAATATTCATTGATTTTTGCCATTGAAAAACATGTTTTTCATATACCAGAAATGTTTGAAGCTACTGACTGAATGAAAGGAGCTGGCATCTCACTCTCTTTGAATCTTCTTTATCATGCTAGGATTAACAGGAAAAAGCTAAAAATTTCAGAATTGCACCGTGTAATTTGCAGATATTACTGTTTGTGCATTTACAATATTCATTGATTTTTGCCATTGAAAAACATGTTTTTCATATACCAGAAATGTTTGAAGCTACTGACTGAATGAAAGGAGCTGGCATCTCACTCTCTTTGAATCTTCTTTATCATGCTAGGATTAGCAGGAAAAAGCAAAAAATTTCAGAATTGCACCTTGCAATGTGGAGATATTACTGTTTGTGCATTTACAATATTCATTGATTTTTGCCATTGAAAAACATGTTTTTCATATACCAGAAATGTTTGAAGCTACTGACTGAATGAAAGGAGCTGGCATCTCACTCTCTTTGAATCTTCTTTATCATGCTAGGATTAGCAGGAAAAAGCAAAAAATTTCAGAATTGCACCTTGCAATGTGGAGATATTACTGTTTGTGCATTTACAATATTCATTGATTTTTGCCATTGAAAAACATGTTTTTCATATACCAGAAATGTTTGAAGCTACTGACTGAATGAAAGGAGTTGGCATCTCACTCTCTTTGAATCTTCTTTATCATGCTAGGATTAACAGGAAAAAGCTAAAAATTTCAGAATTGCACCGTGCAATGTGGAGATATTACTGTTTGTGCATTTACAATATTCATTGATTTTTGCCATTGAAAAACATGTTTTTCATATACCAGAAATGTTTGAAGCTACTGACTGAATGAAAGGAGCTGGCATCTCACTCTCTTTGAATCTTCTTTATCATGCTAGGATTAACAGGAAAAAGCTAAAAATTTCAGAATTGCACCGTGCAATGTGGAGATATTACTGTTTGTGCATTTACAATATTCATTGATTTTTGCCATTGAAAAACATGTTTTTCATATACCAGAAATGTTTGAAGCTACTGACTGAATGAAAGGAGCTGGCATCTCACTCTCTTTGAATCTTCTTTATCATGCTAGGATTAGCAGGAAAAAGCAAAAAATTTCAGAATTGCACCTTGCAATGTGGAGATATTACTGTTTGTGCATTTACAATATTCATTGATTTTTGCCATTGAAAAATATGTTTTTCATATACCAGAAATGTTTGAAGCTACTGACTGAATGAAAGGAGCTGGCATCTCACTCTCTTTGAATCTTCTTTATCATGCTAGGATTAACAGGAAAAAGCAAAAAATTTCAGAATTGCACCTTGCAATGTGGAGATATTACTGTTTGTGCATTTACAATATTCATTGATTTTTGCCATTGAAAAACATGTTTTTCATATACCAGAAATGTTTGAAGCTACTGACTGAATGAAAGGAGCTGGCATCTCACTCTCTTTGAATCTTCTTTATCATGCTAGGATTAACAGGAAAAAGCTAAAAATTTCAGAATTGCACCGTGCAATGTTGAGATATTACTGTTTGTGCATTTACAATATTCATTGATTTTTGCCATTGAAAAACATGTTTTTCATATACCAGAAATGTTTGAAGCTACTGACTGAATGAAAGGAGCTGGCATCTCACTCTCTTTGAATCTTCTTTATCATGCTAGGATTAGCAGGAAAAAGCAAAAAATTTCAGAATTGCACCTTGCAATGTGGAGATATTACTGTTTGTGCATTTACAATATTCATTGATTTTTGCCATTGAAAAACATGTTTTTCATATACCAGAAATGTTTGAAGCTACTGACTGAATGAAAGGAGCTGGCATCTCACTCTCTTTGAATCTTCTTTATCATGCTAGGATTAACAGGAAAAAGCTAAAAATTTCAGAATTGCACCGTGCAATGTGGAGATATTACTGTTTGTGCATTTACAATATTCATTGATTTTTGCCATTGAAAAACGTTTTTCATATACCAGAAATGTTTGAAGCTACTGACTGAATGAAAGGAGCTGGCATCTCACTCTCTTTGAATCTTCTTTATCATGCTAGGATTAGCAGGAAAAAGCAAAAAATTTCAGAATTGCACCTTGCAATGTGGAGATATTACTGTTTGTGCATTTACAATATTCATTGATTTTTGCCATTGAAAAACATGTTTTTCATATACCAGAAATGTTTGAAGCTACTGACTGAATGAAAGGAGCTGGCATCTCACTCTCTTTGAATCTTCTTTATCATGCTAGGATTAACAGGAAAAAGCAAAAAATTTCAGAATTGCACCTTGCAATGTGGAGATATTACTGTTTGTGCATTTACAATATTCATTGATTTTTGCCATTGAAAAACATGTTTTTCATATACCAGAAATGTTTGAAGCTACTGACTGAATGAAAGGAGCTGGCATCTCACTCTCTTTGAATCTTCTTTATCATGCTAGGATTAACAGGAAAAAGCTAAAAATTTCAGAATTGCACCGTGCAATGTGGAGATATTACTGTTTGTGCATTTACAATATTCATTGATTTTTGCCATTGAAAAACATGTTTTTCATATACCAGAAATGTTTGAAGCTACTGACTGAATGAAAGGAGCTGGCATCTCACTCTCTTTGAATCTTCTTTATCATGCTAGGATTAGTAGGAAAAAGCAAAAAATTTCAGAATTGCACCTTGCAATGTGGAGATATTACTGTTTGTGCATTTACAATATTCATTGATTTTTGCCATTGAAAAACATGTTTTTCATATACCAGAAATGTTTGAAGCTACTGACTGAATGAAAGGAGCTGGCATCTCACTCTCTTTGAATCTTCTTTATCATGCTAGGATTAACAGGAAAAAGCTAAAAATTTCAGAATTGCACCGTGCAATTTGCAGATATTACTGTTTGTGCATTTACAATATTCATTGATTTTTGCCATTGAAAAACATGTTTTTCATATACCAGAAATGTTTGAAGCTACTGACTGAATGAAAGGAGCTGGCATCTCACTCTCTTTGAATCTTCTTTATCATGCTAGGATTAGCAGGAAAAAGCAAAAAATTTCAGAATTGCACCTTGCAATGTGGAGATATTACTGTTTGTGCATTTACAATATTCATTGATTTTTGCCATTGAAAAACATGTTTTTCATATACCAGAAATGTTTGAAGCTACTGACTGAATGAAAGGAGCTGGCATCTCACTCTCTTTGAATCTTCTTTATCATGCTAGGATTAGCAGGAAAAAGCAAAAAATTTCAGAATTGCACCTTGCAATGTGGAGATATTACTGTTTGTGCATTTACAATATTCATTGATTTTTGCCATTGAAAAACATGTTTTTCATATACCAGAAATGTTTGAAGCTACTGACTGAATGAAAGGAGTTGGCATCTCACTCTCTTTGAATCTTCTTTATCATGCTAGGATTAACAGGAAAAAGCTAAAAATTTCAGAATTGCACCGTGCAATGTGGAGATATTACTGTTTGTGCATTTACAATATTCATTGATTTTTGCCATTGAAAAACATGTTTTTCATATACCAGAAATGTTTGAAGCTACTGACTGAATGAAAGGAGCTGGCATCTCACTCTCTTTGAATCTTCTTTATCATGCTAGGATTAACAGGAAAAAGCTAAAAATTTCAGAATTGCACCGTGCAATGTGGAGATATTACTGTTTGTGCATTTACAATATTCATTGATTTTTGCCATTGAAAAACATGTTTTTCATATACCAGAAATGTTTGAAGCTACTGACTGAATGAAAGGAGCTGGCATCTCACTCTCTTTGAATCTTCTTTATCATGCTAGGATTAGCAGGAAAAAGCAAAAAATTTCAGAATTGCACCTTGCAATGTGGAGATATTACTGTTTGTGCATTTACAATATTCATTGATTTTTGCCATTGAAAAATATGTTTTTCATATACCAGAAATGTTTGAAGCTACTGACTGAATGAAAGGAGCTGGCATCTCACTCTCTTTGAATCTTCTTTATCATGCTAGGATTAACAGGAAAAAGCAAAAAATTTCAGAATTGCACCTTGCAATGTGGAGATATTACTGTTTGTGCATTTACAATATTCATTGATTTTTGCCATTGAAAAACATGTTTTTCATATACCAGAAATGTTTGAAGCTACTGACTGAATGAAAGGAGCTGGCATCTCACTCTCTTTGAATCTTCTTTATCATGCTAGGATTAACAGGAAAAAGCTAAAAATTTCAGAATTGCACCGTGCAATGTTGAGATATTACTGTTTGTGCATTTACAATATTCATTGATTTTTGCCATTGAAAAACATGTTTTTCATATACCAGAAATGTTTGAAGCTACTGACTGAATGAAAGGAGCTGGCATCTCACTCTCTTTGAATCTTCTTTATCATGCTAGGATTAGCAGGAAAAAGCAAAAAATTTCAGAATTGCACCTTGCAATGTGGAGATATTACTGTTTGTGCATTTACAATATTCATTGATTTTTGCCATTGAAAAACATGTTTTTCATATACCAGAAATGTTTGAAGCTACTGACTGAATGAAAGGAGCTGGCATCTCACTCTCTTTGAATCTTCTTTATCATGCTAGGATTAGCAGGAAAAAGCAAAAAATTTCAGAATTGCACCTTGCAATGTGGAGATATTACTGTTTGTGCATTTACAATATTCATTGATTTTTGCCATTGAAAAACATGTTTTTCATATACCAGAAATGTTTGAAGCTACTGACTGAATGAAAGGAGCTGGCATCTCACTCTCTTTGAATCTTCTTTATCATGCTAGGATTAACAGGAAAAAGCAAAAAATTTCAGAATTGCACCTTGCAATGTGGAGATATTACTGTTTGTGCATTTACAATATTCATTGATTTTTGCCATTGAAAAACATGTTTTTCATATACCAGAAATGTTTGAAGCTACTGACTGAATGAAAGGAGCTGGCATCTCACTCTCTTTGAATCTTCTTTATCATGCTAGGATTAGCAGGAAAAAGCAAAAAATTTCAGAATTGCACCTTGCAATGTGGAGATATTACTGTTTGTGCATTTACAATATTCATTGATTTTTGCCATTGAAAAACATGTTTTTCATATACCAGAAATGTTTGAAGCTACTGACTGAATGAAAGGAGCTGGCATCTCACTCTCTTTGAATCTTCTTTATCATGCTAGGATTAACAGGAAAAAGCTAAAAATTTCAGAATTGCACCGTGCAATGTGGAGATATTACTGTTTGTGCATTTACAATATTCATTGATTTTTGCCATTGAAAAACATGTTTTTCATATACCAGAAATGTTTGAAGCTACTGACTGAATGAAAGGAGCTGGCATCTCACTCTCTTTGAATCTTCTTTATCATGCTAGGATTAGCAGGAAAAAGCAAAAAATTTCAGAATTGCACCTTGCAATGTGGAGATATTACTGTTTGTGCATTTACAATATTCATTGATTTTTGCCATTGAAAAACATGTTTTTCATATACCAGAAATGTTTGAAGCTACTGACTGAATGAAAGGAGCTGGCATCTCACTCTCTTTGAATCTTCTTTATCATGCTAGGATTAACAGGAAAAAGCAAAAAATTTCAGAATTGCACCTTGCAATGTGGAGATATTACTGTTTGTGCATTTACAATATTCATTGATTTTTGCCATTGAAAAACATGTTTTTCATATACCAGAAATGTTTGAAGCTACTGACTGAATGAAAGGAGCTGGCATCTCACTCTCTTTGAATCTTCTTTATCATGCTAGGATTAACAGGAAAAAGCTAAAAATTTCAGAATTGCACCGTGCAATGTGGAGATATTACTGTTTGTGCATTTACAATATTCATTGATTTTTGCCATTGAAAAACATGTTTTTCATATACCAGAAATGTTTGAAGCTACTGACTGAATGAAAGGAGCTGGCATCTCACTCTCTTTGAATCTTCTTTATCATGCTAGGATTAGTAGGAAAAAGCAAAAAATTTCAGAATTGCACCTTGCAATGTGGAGATATTACTGTTTGTGCATTTACAATATTCATTGATTTTTGCCATTGAAAAACATGTTTTTCATATACCAGAAATGTTTGAAGCTACTGACTGAATGAAAGGAGCTGGCATCTCACTCTCTTTGAATCTTCTTTATCATGCTAGGATTAACAGGAAAAAGCTAAAAATTTCAGAATTGCACCGTGCAATTTGCAGATATTACTGTTTGTGCATTTACAATATTCATTGATTTTTGCCATTGAAAAACATGTTTTTCATATACCAGAAATGTTTGAAGCTACTGACTGAATGAAAGGAGCTGGCATCTCACTCTCTTTGAATCTTCTTTATCATGCTAGGATTAGCAGGAAAAAGCAAAAAATTTCAGAATTGCACCTTGCAATGTGGAGATATTACTGTTTGTGCATTTACAATATTCATTGATTTTTGCCATTGAAAAACATGTTTTTCATATACCAGAAATGTTTGAAGCTACTGACTGAATGAAAGGAGCTGGCATCTCACTCTCTTTGAATCTTCTTTATCATGCTAGGATTAGCAGGAAAAAGCAAAAAATTTCAGAATTGCACCTTGCAATGTGGAGATATTACTGTTTGTGCATTTACAATATTCATTGATTTTTGCCATTGAAAAACATGTTTTTCATATACCAGAAATGTTTGAAGCTACTGACTGAATGAAAGGAGTTGGCATCTCACTCTCTTTGAATCTTTATCATGCTAGGATTAACAGGAAAAAGCTAAAAATTTCAGAATTGCACCGTGCAATGTGGAGATATTACTGTTTGTGCATTTACAATATTCATTGATTTTTGCCATTGAAAAACATGTTTTTCATATACCAGAAATGTTTGAAGCTACTGACTGAATGAAAGGAGCTGGCATCTCACTCTCTTTGAATCTTCTTTATAATGCTAGGATTAGCAGGAAAAAGCAAAAAATTTCGGAATTGCACCTTGCAATGTGGAGATATTACTGTTTGTGCATTTACAATATTCATTGATTTTTGCCATTGAAAAACATGTTTTTCATATACCAGAAATGTTTGAAGCTACTGACTGAATGAAAGGAGCTGGCATCTCACTCTCTTTGAATCTTCTTTATCATGCTAGGATTAACAGGAAAAAGCTAAAAATTTCAGAATTGCACCGTGCAATGTGGAGATATTACTGTTTGTGCATTTACAATATTCATTGATTTTTGCCATTGAAAAACATGTTTTTCATATACCAGAAATGTTTGAAGCTACTGACTGAATGAAAGGAGCTGGCATCTCACTCTCTTTGAATCTTCTTTATCATGCTAGGATTAACAGGAAAAAGCTAAAAATTTCAGAATTGCACCGTGCAATGTGGAGATATTACTGTTTGTGCATTTACAATATTCATTGATTTTTGCCATTGAAAAACATGTTTTTCATATACCAGAAATGTTTGAAGCTACTGACTGAATGAAAGGAGCTGGCATCTCACTCTCTTTGAATCTTCTTTATCATGCTAGGATTAGCAGGAAAAAGCAAAAAATTTCAGAATTGCACCTTGCAATGTGGAGATATTACTGTTTGTGCATTTACAATATTCATTGATTTTTGCCATTGAAAAACATGTTTTTCATATACCAGAAATGTTTGAAGCTACTGACTGAATGAAAGGAGCTGGCATCTCACTCTCTTTGAATCTTCTTTATCATGCTAGGATTAACAGGAAAAAGCTAAAAATTTCAGAATTGCACCGTGCAATGTGGAGATATTACTGTTTGTGCATTTACAATATTCATTGATTTTTGCCATTGAAAAACATGTTTTTCATATACCAGAAATGTTTGAAGCTACTGACTGAATGAAAGGAGCTGGCATCTCACTCTCTTTGAATCTTCTTTATCATGCTAGGATTAGCAGGAAAAAGCAAAAAATTTCAGAATTGCACCTTGCAATGTGGAGATATTACTGTTTGTGCATTTACAATATTCATTGATTTTTGCCATTGAAAAACATGTTTTTCATATACCAGAAATGTTTGAAGCTACTGACTGAATGAAAGGAGCTGGCATCTCACTCTCTTTGAATCTTCTTTATCATGCTAGGATTAGCAGGAAAAAGCAAAAAATTTCAGAATTGCACCTTGCAATGTGGAGATATTACTGTTTGTGCATTTACAATATTCATTGATTTTTGCCATTGAAAAACATGTTTTTCATATACCAGAAATGTTTGAAGCTACTGACTGAATGAAAGGAGTTGGCATCTCACTCTCTGAATCTTCTTTATCATGCTAGGATTAACAGGAAAAAGCTAAAAATTTCAGAATTGCACCGTGCAATGTGGAGATATTACTGTTTGTGCATTTACAATATTCATTGATTTTTGCCATTGAAAAACATGTTTTTCATATACCAGAAATGTTTGAAGCTACTGACTGAATGAAAGGAGCTGGCATCTCACTCTCTTTGAATCTTCTTTATCATGCTAGGATTAGTAGGAAAAAGCAAAAAATTTCAGAATTGCACCTTGCAATGTGGAGATATTACTGTTTGTGCATTTACAATATTCATTGATTTTTGCCATTGAAAAACATGTTTTTCATATACCAGAAATGTTTGAAGCTACTGACTGAATGAAAGGAGCTGGCATCTCACTCTCTTTGAATCTTCTTTATCATGCTAGGATTAGCAGGAAAAAGCAAAAAATTTCAGAATTGCACCTTGCAATGTGGAGATATTAGTTTGTGCATTTACAATATTCATTGATTTTTGCCCTTGAAAAATATGTTTTTCATATACCAGAAATGTTTGAAGCTACTGACTGAATGAAAGGAGCTGGCATCTCACTCTCTTTGAATCTTCTTTATCATGCTAGGATTAACAGGAAAAAGCAAAAAATTTCAGAATTGCACCTTGCAATGTGGAGATATTACTGTTTGTGCATTTACAATATTCATTGATTTTTGCCATTGAAAAACATGTTTTTCATATACCAGAAATGTTTGAAGCTACTGACTGAATGAAAGGAGCTGGCATCTCACTCTCTTTGAATCTTCTTTATCATGCTAGGATTAACAGGAAAAAGCTAAAAATTTCAGAATTGCACCGTGCAATGTTGAGATATTACTGTTTGTGCATTT
Organism: Phyllobates terribilis; assembly: GCF_046119375.1. Classification (NCBI taxonomy): domain Eukaryota; kingdom Metazoa; phylum Chordata; class Amphibia; order Anura; family Dendrobatidae; genus Phyllobates; species Phyllobates terribilis. Next base: position 18,927 of record NW_027367590.1, read on the forward strand.
ACAATATTCATTGATTTTTGCCATTGAAAAACATGTTTTTCATATACCAGAAATGTTTGAAGCTACTGACTGAATGAAAGGAGCTGGCATCTCACTCTCTTTGAATCTTCTTTATCATGCTAGGATTAGCAGGAAAAAGCAAAAAATTTCAGAATTGCACCTTGCAATGTGGAGATATTACTGTTTGTGCATTTACAATATTCATTGATTTTTGCCATTGAAAAACATGTTTTTCATATACCAGAAATGTTTGAAGCTACTGACTGAATGAAAGGAGCTGGCATCTCACTCTCTTTGAATCTTCTTTATCATGCTAGGATTAACAGGAAAAAGCTAAAAATTTCAGAATTGCACCGTGCAATGTGGAGATATTACTGTTTGTGCATTTACAATATTCATTGATTTTTGCCATTGAAAAACATGTTTTTCATATACCAGAAATGTTTGAAGCTACTGACTGAATGAAAGGAGCTGGCATCTCACTCTCTTTGAATCTTTATCATGCTAGGATTAGCAGGAAAAAGCAAAAAATTTCAGAATTGCACCTTGCAATGTGGAGATAATACTGTTTGTGCATTTACAATATTCATTGATTTTTGCCATTGAAAAACATGTTTTTCATATACCAGAAATGTTTGAAGCTACTGACTGAATGAAAGGAGCTGGCATCTCACTCTCTTTGAATCTTCTTTATCATGCTAGGATTAACAGGAAAAAGCAAAAAATTTCAGAATTGCACCTTGCAATGTGGAGATATTACTGTTTGTGCATTTACAATATTCATTGATTTTTGCCATTGAAAAACATGTTTTTCATATACCAGAAATGTTTGAAGCTACTGACTGAATGAAAGGAGCTGGCATCTCACTCTCTTTGAATCTTCTTTATCATGCTAGGATTAGCAGGAAAAAGCAAAAAATTTCAGAATTGCACCTTGCAATGTGGAGATATTACTGTTTGTGCATTTACAATATTCATTGATTTTTGCCATTGAAAAACATGTTTTTCATATACCAGAAATGTTTGAAGCTACTGACTGAATGAAAGGAGCTGGCATCTCACTCTCTTTGAATCTTCTTTATCATGCTAGGATTAACAGGAAAAAGCTAAAAATTTCAGAATTGCACCGTGCAATGTGGAGATATTACTGTTTGTGCATTTACAATATTCATTGATTTTTGCCATTGAAAAACATGTTTTTCATATACCAGAAATGTTTGAAGCTACTGACTGAATGAAAGGAGCTGGCATCTCACTCTCTTTGAATCTTCTTTATCATGCTAGGATTAGCAGGAAAAAGCAAAAAATTTCAGAATTGCACCTTGCAATGTGGAGATATTACTGTTTGTGCATTTACAATATTCATTGATTTTTGCCATTGAAAAACATGTTTTTCATATACCAGAAATGTTTGAAGCTACTGACTGAATGAAAGGAGCTGGCATCTCACTCTCTTTGAATCTTCTTTATCATGCTAGGATTAACAGGAAAAAGCTAAAAATTTCAGAATTGCACCGTGCAATGTGGAGATATTACTGTTTGTGCATTTACAATATTCATTGATTTTTGCCATTGAAAAACATGTTTTTCATATACCAGAAATGTTTGAAGCTACTGACTGAATGAAAGGAGCTGGCATCTCACTCTCTTTGAATCTTCTTTATCATGCTAGGATTAGCAGGAAAAAGCAAAAAATTTCAGAATTGCACCTTGCAATGTGGAGATATTAGTTTGTGCATTTACAATATTCATTGATTTTTGCCCTTGAAAAATATGTTTTTCATATACCAGAAATGTTTGAAGCTACTGACTGAATGAAAGGAGCTGGCATCTCACTCTCTTTGAATCTTCTTTATCATGCTAGGATTAACAGGAAAAAGCAAAAAATTTCAGAATTGCACCTTGCAATGTGGAGATATTACTGTTTGTGCATTTACAATATTCATTGATTTTTGCCATTGAAAAACATGTTTTTCATATACCAGAAATGTTTGAAGCTACTGACTGAATGAAAGGAGCTGGCATCTCACTCTCTTTGAATCTTCTTTATCATGCTAGGATTAACAGGAAAAAGCTAAAAATTTCAGAATTGCACCGTGCAATGTTGAGATATTACTGTTTGTGCATTTACAATATTCATTGATTTTTGCCATTGAAAAACATGTTTTTCATATACCAGAAATGTTTGAAGCTACTGACTGAATGAAAGGAGCTGGCATCTCACTCTCTTTGAATCTTCTTTATCATGCTAGGATTAGCAGGAAAAAGCAAAAAATTTCAGAATTGCACCTTGCAATGTGGAGATATTACTGTTTGTGCATTTACAATATTCATTGATTTTTGCCATTGAAAAACATGTTTTTCATATACCAGAAATGTTTGAAGCTACTGACTGAATGAAAGGAGCTGGCATCTCACTCTCTTTGAATCTTCTTTATCATGCTAGGATTAACAGGAAAAAGCTAAAAATTTCAGAATTGCACCGTGCAATGTGGAGATATTACTGTTTGTGCATTTACAATATTCATTGATTTTTGCCATTGAAAAACATGTTTTTCATATACCAGAAATGTTTGAAGCTACTGACTGAATGAAAGGAGCTGGCATCTCACTCTCTTTGAATCTTCTTTATCATGCTAGGATTAGCAGGAAAAAGCAAAAAATTTCAGAATTGCACCTTGCAATGTGGAGATATTACTGTTTGTGCATTTACAATATTCATTGATTTTTGCCATTGAAAAACATGTTTTTCATATACCAGAAATGTTTGAAGCTACTGACTGAATGAAAGGAGCTGGCATCTCACTCTCTTTGAATCTTCTTTATCATGCTAGGATTAACAGGAAAAAGCAAAAAATTTCAGAATTGCACCTTGCAATGTGGAGATATTACTGTTTGTGCATTTACAATATTCATTGATTTTTGCCATTGAAAAACATGTTTTTCATATACCAGAAATGTTTGAAGCTACTGACTGAATGAAAGGAGCTGGCATCTCACTCTCTTTGAATCTTCTTTATCATGCTAGGATTAACAGGAAAAAGCTAAAAATTTCAGAATTGCACCGTGCAATGTGGAGATATTACTGTTTGTGCATTTACAATATTCATTGATTTTTGCCATTGAAAAACATGTTTTTCATATACCAGAAATGTTTGAAGCTACTGACTGAATGAAAGGAGCTGGCATCTCACTCTCTTTGAATCTTCTTTATCATGCTAGGATTAGTAGGAAAAAGCAAAAAATTTCAGAATTGCACCTTGCAATGTGGAGATATTACTGTTTGTGCATTTACAATATTCATTGATTTTTGCCATTGAAAAACATGTTTTTCATATACCAGAAATGTTTGAAGCTACTGACTGAATGAAAGGAGCTGGCATCTCACTCTCTTTGAATCTTCTTTATCATGCTAGGATTAGCAGGAAAAAGCAAAAAATTTCAGAATTGCACCTTGCAATGTGGAGATATTAGTTTGTGCATTTACAATATTCATTGATTTTTGCCCTTGAAAAATATGTTTTTCATATACCAGAAATGTTTGAAGCTACTGACTGAATGAAAGGAGCTGGCATCTCACTCTCTTTGAATCTTCTTTATCATGCTAGGATTAACAGGAAAAAGCAAAAAATTTCAGAATTGCACCTTGCAATGTGGAGATATTACTGTTTGTGCATTTACAATATTCATTGATTTTTGCCATTGAAAAACATGTTTTTCATATACCAGAAATGTTTGAAGCTACTGACTGAATGAAAGGAGCTGGCATCTCACTCTCTTTGAATCTTCTTTATCATGCTAGGATTAACAGGAAAAAGCTAAAAATTTCAGAATTGCACCGTGCAATGTTGAGATATTACTGTTTGTGCATTTACAATATTCATTGATTTTTGCCATTGAAAAACATGTTTTTCATATACCAGAAATGTTTGAAGCTACTGACTGAATGAAAGGAGCTGGCATCTCACTCTCTTTGAATCTTCTTTATCATGCTAGGATTAGCAGGAAAAAGCAAAAAATTTCAGAATTGCACCTTGCAATGTGGAGATATTACTGTTTGTGCATTTACAATATTCATTGATTTTTGCCATTGAAAAACATGTTTTTCATATACCAGAAATGTTTGAAGCTACTGACTGAATGAAAGGAGCTGGCATCTCACTCTCTTTGAATCTTCTTTATCATGCTAGGATTAGCAGGAAAAAGCAAAAAATTTCAGAATTGCACCTTGCAATGTGGAGATAATACTGTTTGTGCATTTACAATATTCATTGATTTTTGCCATTGAAAAACATGTTTTTCATATACCAGAAATGTTTGAAGCTACTGACTGAATGAAAGGAGCTGGCATCTCACTCTCTTTGAATCTTCTTTATCATGCTAGGATTAACAGGAAAAAGCAAAAAATTTCAGAATTGCACCTTGCAATGTGGAGATATTACTGTTTGTGCATTTACAATATTCATTGATTTTTGCCATTGAAAAACATGTTTTTCATATACCAGAAATGTTTGAAGCTACTGACTGAATGAAAGGAGCTGGCATCTCACTCTCTTTGAATCTTCTTTATCATGCTAGGATTAGCAGGAAAAAGCAAAAAATTTCAGAATTGCACCTTGCAATGTGGAGATATTACTGTTTGTGCATTTACAATATTCATTGATTTTTGCCATTGAAAAACATGTTTTTCATATACCAGAAATGTTTGAAGCTACTGACTGAATGAAAGGAGCTGGCATCTCACTCTCTTTGAATCTTCTTTATCATGCTAGGATTAACAGGAAAAAGCTAAAAATTTCAGAATTGCACCGTGCAATGTGGAGATATTACTGTTTGTGCATTTACAATATTCATTGATTTTTGCCATTGAAAAACATGTTTTTCATATACCAGAAATGTTTGAAGCTACTGACTGAATGAAAGGAGCTGGCATCTCACTCTCTTTGAATCTTCTTTATCATGCTAGGATTAGCAGGAAAAAGCAAAAAATTTCAGAATTGCACCTTGCAATGTGGAGATATTACTGTTTGTGCATTTACAATATTCATTGATTTTTGCCATTGAAAAACATGTTTTTCATATACCAGAAATGTTTGAAGCTACTGACTGAATGAAAGGAGCTGGCATCTCACTCTCTTTGAATCTTCTTTATCATGCTAGGATTAACAGGAAAAAGCTAAAAATTTCAGAATTGCACCGTGCAATGTGGAGATATTACTGTTTGTGCATTTACAATATTCATTGATTTTTGCCATTGAAAAACATGTTTTTCATATACCAGAAATGTTTGAAGCTACTGACTGAATGAAAGGAGCTGGCATCTCACTCTCTTTGAATCTTCTTTATCATGCTAGGATTAGCAGGAAAAAGCAAAAAATTTCAGAATTGCACCTTGCAATGTGGAGATATTAGTTTGTGCATTTACAATATTCATTGATTTTTGCCCTTGAAAAATATGTTTTTCATATACCAGAAATGTTTGAAGCTACTGACTGAATGAAAGGAGCTGGCATCTCACTCTCTTTGAATCTTCTTTATCATGCTAGGATTAACAGGAAAAAGCAAAAAATTTCAGAATTGCACCTTGCAATGTGGAGATATTACTGTTTGTGCATTTACAATATTCATTGATTTTTGCCATTGAAAAACATGTTTTTCATATACCAGAAATGTTTGAAGCTACTGACTGAATGAAAGGAGCTGGCATCTCACTCTCTTTGAATCTTCTTTATCATGCTAGGATTAACAGGAAAAAGCTAAAAATTTCAGAATTGCACCGTGCAATGTTGAGATATTACTGTTTGTGCATTTACAATATTCATTGATTTTTGCCATTGAAAAACATGTTTTTCATATACCAGAAATGTTTGAAGCTACTGACTGAATGAAAGGAGCTGGCATCTCACTCTCTTTGAATCTTCTTTATCATGCTAGGATTAGCAGGAAAAAGCAAAAAATTTCAGAATTGCACCTTGCAATGTGGAGATATTACTGTTTGTGCATTTACAATATTCATTGATTTTTGCCATTGAAAAACATGTTTTTCATATACCAGAAATGTTTGAAGCTACTGACTGAATGAAAGGAGCTGGCATCTCACTCTCTTTGAATCTTCTTTATCATGCTAGGATTAACAGGAAAAAGCTAAAAATTTCAGAATTGCACCGTGCAATGTGGAGATATTACTGTTTGTGCATTTACAATATTCATTGATTTTTGCCATTGAAAAACATGTTTTTCATATACCAGAAATGTTTGAAGCTACTGACTGAATGAAAGGAGCTGGCATCTCACTCTCTTTGAATCTTTATCATGCTAGGATTAGCAGGAAAAAGCAAAAAATTTCAGAATTGCACCTTGCAATGTGGAGATAATACTGTTTGTGCATTTACAATATTCATTGATTTTTGCCATTGAAAAACATGTTTTTCATATACCAGAAATGTTTGAAGCTACTGACTGAATGAAAGGAGCTGGCATCTCACTCTCTTTGAATCTTCTTTATCATGCTAGGATTAACAGGAAAAAGCAAAAAATTTCAGAATTGCACCTTGCAATGTGGAGATATTACTGTTTGTGCATTTACAATATTCATTGATTTTTGCCATTGAAAAACATGTTTTTCATATACCAGAAATGTTTGAAGCTACTGACTGAATGAAAGGAGCTGGCATCTCACTCTCTTTGAATCTTCTTTATCATGCTAGGATTAGCAGGAAAAAGCAAAAAATTTCAGAATTGCACCTTGCAATGTGGAGATATTACTGTTTGTGCATTTACAATATTCATTGATTTTTGCCATTGAAAAACATGTTTTTCATATACCAGAAATGTTTGAAGCTACTGACTGAATGAAAGGAGCTGGCATCTCACTCTCTTTGAATCTTCTTTATCATGCTAGGATTAACAGGAAAAAGCTAAAAATTTCAGAATTGCACCGTGCAATGTGGAGATATTACTGTTTGTGCATTTACAATATTCATTGATTTTTGCCATTGAAAAACATGTTTTTCATATACCAGAAATGTTTGAAGCTACTGACTGAATGAAAGGAGCTGGCATCTCACTCTCTTTGAATCTTCTTTATCATGCTAGGATTAGCAGGAAAAAGCAAAAAATTTCAGAATTGCACCTTGCAATGTGGAGATATTACTGTTTGTGCATTTACAATATTCATTGATTTTTGCCATTGAAAAACATGTTTTTCATATACCAGAAATGTTTGAAGCTACTGACTGAATGAAAGGAGCTGGCATCTCACTCTCTTTGAATCTTCTTTATCATGCTAGGATTAACAGGAAAAAGCTAAAAATTTCAGAATTGCACCGTGCAATGTGGAGATATTACTGTTTGTGCATTTACAATATTCATTGATTTTTGCCATTGAAAAACATGTTTTTCATATACCAGAAATGTTTGAAGCTACTGACTGAATGAAAGGAGCTGGCATCTCACTCTCTTTGAATCTTCTTTATCATGCTAGGATTAGCAGGAAAAAGCAAAAAATTTCAGAATTGCACCTTGCAATGTGGAGATATTACTGTTTGTGCATTTACAATATTCATTGATTTTTGCCATTGAAAAATATGTTTTTCATATACCAGAAATGTTTGAAGCTACTGACTGAATGAAAGGAGCTGGCATCTCACTCTCTTTGAATCTTCTTTATCATGCTAGGATTAACAGGAAAAAGCAAAAAATTTCAGAATTGCACCTTGCAATGTGGAGATATTACTGTTTGTGCATTTACAATATTCATTGATTTTTGCCATTGAAAAACATGTTTTTCATATACCAGAAATGTTTGAAGCTACTGACTGAATGAAAGGAGCTGGCATCTCACTCTCTTTGAATCTTCTTTATCATGCTAGGATTAACAGGAAAAAGCTAAAAATTTCAGAATTGCACCGTGCAATGTTGAGATATTACTGTTTGTGCATTTACAATATTCATTGATTTTTGCCATTGAAAAACATGTTTTTCATATACCAGAAATGTTTGAAGCTACTGACTGAATGAAAGGAGCTGGCATCTCACTCTCTTTGAATCTTCTTTATCATGCTAGGATTAGCAGGAAAAAGCAAAAAATTTCAGAATTGCACCTTGCAATGTGGAGATATTACTGTTTGTGCATTTACAATATTCATTGATTTTTGCCATTGAAAAACATGTTTTTCATATACCAGAAATGTTTGAAGCTACTGACTGAATGAAAGGAGCTGGCATCTCACTCTCTTTGAATCTTCTTTATCATGCTAGGATTAACAGGAAAAAGCTAAAAATTTCAGAATTGCACCGTGCAATGTGGAGATATTACTGTTTGTGCATTTACAATATTCATTGATTTTTGCCATTGAAAAACATGTTTTTCATATACCAGAAATGTTTGAAGCTACTGACTGAATGAAAGGAGCTGGCATCTCACTCTCTTTGAATCTTCTTTATCATGCTAGGATTAGCAGGAAAAAGCAAAAAATTTCAGAATTGCACCTTGCAATGTGGAGATATTACTGTTTGTGCATTTACAATATTCATTGATTTTTGCCATTGAAAAACATGTTTTTCATATACCAGAAATGTTTGAAGCTACTGACTGAATGAAAGGAGCTGGCATCTCACTCTCTTTGAATCTTCTTTATCATGCTAGGATTAACAGGAAAAAGCAAAAAATTTCAGAATTGCACCTTGCAATGTGGAGATATTACTGTTTGTGCATTTACAATATTCATTGATTTTTGCCATTGAAAAACATGTTTTTCATATACCAGAAATGTTTGAAGCTACTGACTGAATGAAAGGAGCTGGCATCTCACTCTCTTTGAATCTTCTTTATCATGCTAGGATTAGCAGGAAAAAGCAAAAAATTTCAGAATTGCACCTTGCAATGTGGAGATATTACTGTTTGTGCATTTACAATATTCATTGATTTTTGCCATTGAAAAACATGTTTTTCATATACCAGAAATGTTTGAAGCTACTGACTGAATGAAAGGAGCTGGCATCTCACTCTCTTTGAATCTTCTTTATCATGCTAGGATTAACAGGAAAAAGCTAAAAATTTCAGAATTGCACCGTGCAATGTGGAGATATTACTGTTTGTGCATTTACAATATTCATTGATTTTTGCCATTGAAAAACATGTTTTTCATATACCAGAAATGTTTGAAGCTACTGACTGAATGAAAGGAGCTGGCATCTCACTCTCTTTGAATCTTCTTTATCATGCTAGGATTAGCAGGAAAAAGCAAAAAATTTCAGAATTGCACCTTGCAATGTGGAGATATTACTGTTTGTGCATTTACAATATTCATTGATTTTTGCCATTGAAAAACATGTTTTTCATATACCAGAAATGTTTGAAGCTACTGACTGAATGAAAGGAGCTGGCATCTCACTCTCTTTGAATCTTCTTTATCATGCTAGGATTAACAGGAAAAAGCAAAAAATTTCAGAATTGCACCTTGCAATGTGGAGATATTACTGTTTGTGCATTTACAATATTCATTGATTTTTGCCATTGAAAAACATGTTTTTCATATACCAGAAATGTTTGAAGCTACTGACTGAATGAAAGGAGCTGGCATCTCACTCTCTTTGAATCTTCTTTATCATGCTAGGATTAACAGGAAAAAGCTAAAAATTTCAGAATTGCACCGTGCAATGTGGAGATATTACTGTTTGTGCATTTACAATATTCATTGATTTTTGCCATTGAAAAACATGTTTTTCATATACCAGAAATGTTTGAAGCTACTGACTGAATGAAAGGAGCTGGCATCTCACTCTCTTTGAATCTTCTTTATCATGCTAGGATTAACAGGAAAAAGCAAAAAATTTCAGAATTGCACCTTGCAATGTGGAGATATTACTGTTTGTGCATTTACAATATTCATTGATTTTTGCCATTGAAAAACATGTTTTTCATATACCAGAAATGTTTGAAGCTACTGACTGAATGAAAGGAGCTGGCATCTCACTCTCTTTGAATCTTCTTTATCATGCTAGGATTAGCAGGAAAAAGCAAAAAATTTCAGAATTGCACCTTGCAATGTGGAGATATTACTGTTTGTGCATTTACAATATTCATTGATTTTTGCCATTGAAAAACATGTTTTTCATATACCAGAAATGTTTGAAGCTACTGACTGAATGAAAGGAGCTGGCATCTCACTCTCTTTGAATCTTCTTTATCATGCTAGGATTAACAGGAAAAAGCTAAAAATTTCAGAATTGCACCGTGCAATGTGGAGATATTACTGTTTGTGCATTTACAATATTCATTGATTTTTGCCATTGAAAAACATGTTTTTCATATACCAGAAATGTTTGAAGCTACTGACTGAATGAAAGGAGCTGGCATCTCACTCTCTTTGAATCTTCTTTATCATGCTAGGATTAGCAGGAAAAAGCAAAAAATTTCAGAATTGCACCTTGCAATGTGGAGATATTACTGTTTGTGCATTTACAATATTCATTGATTTTTGCCATTGAAAAACATGTTTTTCATATACCAGAAATGTTTGAAGCTACTGACTGAATGAAAGGAGCTGGCATCTCACTCTCTTTGAATCTTCTTTATCATGCTAGGATTAACAGGAAAAAGCAAAAAATTTCAGAATTGCACCTTGCAATGTGGAGATATTACTGTTTGTGCATTTACAATATTCATTGATTTTTGCCATTGAAAAACATGTTTTTCATATACCAGAAATGTTTGAAGCTACTGACTGAATGAAAGGAGCTGGCATCTCACTCTCTTTGAATCTTCTTTATCATGCTAGGATTAACAGGAAAAAGCTAAAAATTTCAGAATTGCACCGTGCAATGTGGAGATATTACTGTTTGTGCATTTACAATATTCATTGATTTTTGCCATTGAAAAACATGTTTTTCATATACCAGAAATGTTTGAAGCTACTGACTGAATGAAAGGAGCTGGCATCTCACTCTCTTTGAATCTTTATCATGCTAGGATTAGCAGGAAAAAGCAAAAAATTTCAGAATTGCACCTTGCAATGTGGAGATAATACTGTTTGTGCATTTACAATATTCATTGATTTTTGCCATTGAAAAACATGTTTTTCATATACCAGAAATGTTTGAAGCTACTGACTGAATGAAAGGAGCTGGCATCTCACTCTCTTTGAATCTTCTTTATCATGCTAGGATTAACAGGAAAAAGCAAAAAATTTCAGAATTGCACCTTGCAATGTGGAGATATTACTGTTTGTGCATTTACAATATTCATTGATTTTTGCCATTGAAAAACATGTTTTTCATATACCAGAAATGTTTGAAGCTACTGACTGAATGAAAGGAGCTGGCATCTCACTCTCTTTGAATCTTCTTTATCATGCTAGGATTAGCAGGAAAAAGCAAAAAATTTCAGAATTGCACCTTGCAATGTGGAGATATTACTGTTTGTGCATTTACAATATTCATTGATTTTTGCCATTGAAAAACATGTTTTTCATATACCAGAAATGTTTGAAGCTACTGACTGAATGAAAGGAGCTGGCATCTCACTCTCTTTGAATCTTCTTTATCATGCTAGGATTAACAGGAAAAAGCTAAAAATTTCAGAATTGCACCGTGCAATGTGGAGATATTACTGTTTGTGCATTTACAATATTCATTGATTTTTGCCATTGAAAAACATGTTTTTCATATACCAGAAATGTTTGAAGCTACTGACTGAATGAAAGGAGCTGGCATCTCACTCTCTTTGAATCTTCTTTATCATGCTAGGATTAGCAGGAAAAAGCAAAAAATTTCAGAATTGCACCTTGCAATGTGGAGATATTACTGTTTGTGCATTTACAATATTCATTGATTTTTGCCATTGAAAAACATGTTTTTCATATACCAGAAATGTTTGAAGCTACTGACTGAATGAAAGGAGCTGGCATCTCACTCTCTTTGAATCTTCTTTATCATGCTAGGATTAACAGGAAAAAGCTAAAAATTTCAGAATTGCACCGTGCAATGTGGAGATATTACTGTTTGTGCATTTACAATATTCATTGATTTTTGCCATTGAAAAACATGTTTTTCATATACCAGAAATGTTTGAAGCTACTGACTGAATGAAAGGAGCTGGCATCTCACTCTCTTTGAATCTTCTTTATCATGCTAGGATTAGCAGGAAAAAGCAAAAAATTTCAGAATTGCACCTTGCAATGTGGAGATATTACTGTTTGTGCATTTACAATATTCATTGATTTTTGCCATTGAAAAATATGTTTTTCATATACCAGAAATGTTTGAAGCTACTGACTGAATGAAAGGAGCTGGCATCTCACTCTCTTTGAATCTTCTTTATCATGCTAGGATTAACAGGAAAAAGCAAAAAATTTCAGAATTGCACCTTGCAATGTGGAGATATTACTGTTTGTGCATTTACAATATTCATTGATTTTTGCCATTGAAAAACATGTTTTTCATATACCAGAAATGTTTGAAGCTACTGACTGAATGAAAGGAGCTGGCATCTCACTCTCTTTGAATCTTCTTTATCATGCTAGGATTAACAGGAAAAAGCTAAAAATTTCAGAATTGCACCGTGCAATGTTGAGATATTACTGTTTGTGCATTTACAATATTCATTGATTTTTGCCATTGAAAAACATGTTTTTCATATACCAGAAATGTTTGAAGCTACTGACTGAATGAAAGGAGCTGGCATCTCACTCTCTTTGAATCTTCTTTATCATGCTAGGATTAGCAGGAAAAAGCAAAAAATTTCAGAATTGCACCTTGCAATGTGGAGATATTACTGTTTGTGCATTTACAATATTCATTGATTTTTGCCATTGAAAAACATGTTTTTCATATACCAGAAATGTTTGAAGCTACTGACTGAATGAAAGGAGCTGGCATCTCACTCTCTTTGAATCTTCTTTATCATGCTAGGATTAACAGGAAAAAGCTAAAAATTTCAGAATTGCACCGTGCAATGTGGAGATATTACTGTTTGTGCATTTACAATATTCATTGATTTTTGCCATTGAAAAACATGTTTTTCATATACCAGAAATGTTTGAAGCTACTGACTGAATGAAAGGAGCTGGCATCTCACTCTCTTTGAATCTTCTTTATCATGCTAGGATTAGCAGGAAAAAGCAAAAAATTTCAGAATTGCACCTTGCAATGTGGAGATATTACTGTTTGTGCATTTACAATATTCATTGATTTTTGCCATTGAAAAACATGTTTTTCATATACCAGAAATGTTTGAAGCTACTGACTGAATGAAAGGAGCTGGCATCTCACTCTCTTTGAATCTTCTTTATCATGCTAGGATTAACAGGAAAAAGCAAAAAATTTCAGAATTGCACCTTGCAATGTGGAGATATTACTGTTTGTGCATTTACAATATTCATTGATTTTTGCCATTGAAAAACATGTTTTTCATATACCAGAAATGTTTGAAGCTACTGACTGAATGAAAGGAGCTGGCATCTCACTCTCTTTGAATCTTCTTTATCATGCTAGGATTAGCAGGAAAAAGCAAAAAATTTCAGAATTGCACCTTGCAATGTGGAGATATTACTGTTTGTGCATTTACAATATTCATTGATTTTTGCCATTGAAAAACATGTTTTTCATATACCAGAAATGTTTGAAGCTACTGACTGAATGAAAGGAGCTGGCATCTCACTCTCTTTGAATCTTCTTTATCATGCTAGGATTAACAGGAAAAAGCTAAAAATTTCAGAATTGCACCGTGCAATGTGGAGATATTACTGTTTGTGCATTTACAATATTCATTGATTTTTGCCATTGAAAAACATGTTTTTCATATTCCAGAAATGTTTGAAGCTACTGACTGAATGAAAGGAGCTGGCATCTCACTCTCTTTGAATCTTCTTTATCATGCTAGGATTAACAGGAAAAAGCAAAAAATTTCAGAATTGCACCTTGCAATGTGGAGATATTACTGTTTGTGCATTTACAATATTCATTGATTTTTGCCATTGAAAAACGTCCAGAAATGTTTGAAGCTACTGACTGAATGAAAGGAGCTGGCATCTCACTCTCTTTGAATCTTCTTTATCATGCTAGGATTAGCAGGAAAAAGCAAAAAATTTCAGAATTGCACCTTGCAATGTGGAGATATTACTGTTTGTGCATTTACAATATTCATTGATTTTTGCCATTGAAAAACATGTTTTTCATATACCAGAAATGTTTGAAGCTACTGACTGAATGAAAGGAGCTGGCATCTCACTCTCTTTGAATCTTCTTTATCATGCTAGGATTAACAGGAAAAAGCAAAAAATTTCAGAATTGCACCTTGCAATGTGGAGATATTACTGTTTGTGAATTTACAATATTCATTGATTTTAGCCATTGAAAAACGTCCAGAAATGTTTGAAGCTACTGACTGAATGAAAGGAGCTGGCATCTCACTCTCTTTGAATCTTCTTTATCATGCTAGGATTAACAGGAAAAAGCTAAAAATTTCAGAATTGCACCTTGCAATGTGGAGATATTACTGTTTGTGCATTTACAATATTCATTGATTTTTGCCATTGAAAAACATGTTTTTCATATACCAGAAATGTTTGAAGCTACTGACTGAATGAAAGGAGCTGGCATCTCACTCTCTTTGAATCTTCTTTATCATGCTAGGATTAGCAGGAAAAAGCAAAAAATTTCAGAATTGCACCTTGCATTGTGGAGATATTACTGTTTGTGCATTTACAATATTCATTGATTTTTGCCATTGAAAAACGTTTTTCATATACCAGAAATATTTGAAGCTACTGACTGAATGAAAGGAGCTGGCATCTCACTCTCTTTGAATCTTCTTTATCATGCTAGGATTAGCAGGAAAAAGCAAAAAATTTCAGAATTGCACCTTGCAATGTGGAGATATTACTGTTTGTGCATTTACAATATTCATTGATTTTTGCCATTGAAAAACATGTTTTTCATATACCAGAAATGTTTGAAGCTACTGACTGAATGAAAGGAGCTGGCATCTCACTCTGAATCTTCTTTATCATGCTAGGATTAACAGGAAAAAGCAAAAAATTTCAGAATTGCACCTTGCAATGTGGAGATATTACTGTTTGTGCATTTACAATATTCATTGATTTTTGCCATTGAAAAACATGTTTTTCATATACCAGAAATGTTTGAAGCTACTGACTGAATGAAAGGAGCTGGCATCTCACTCTCTTTGAATCTTCTTTATCATGCTAGGATTAACAGGAAAAAGCAAAAAATTTCAGAATTGCACCTTGCAATGTGGAGATATTACTGTTTGTGCATTTACAATATTCATTGATTTTTGCCATTGAAAAACGTCCAGAAATGTTTGAAGCTACTGACTGAATGAAAGGAGCTGGCATCTCACTCTCTTTGAATCTTCTTTATCATGCTAGGATTAGCAGGAAAAAGCAAAAAATTTCAGAATTGCACCTTGCAATGTGGAGATATTACTGTTTGTGCATTTACAATATTCATTGATTTTTGCCATTGAAAAACATGTTTTTCATATACCAGAAATGTTTGAAGCTACTGACTGAATGAAAGGAGCTGGCATCTCACTCTCTTTGAATCTTCTTTATCATGCTAGGATTAACAGGAAAAAGCAAAAAATTTCAGAATTGCACCTTGCAATGTGGAGATATTACTGTTTGTGCATTTACAATATTCATTGATTTTTGCCATTGAAAAACGTCCAGAAATGTTTGAAGCTACTGACTGAATGAAAGGAGCTGGCATCTCACTCTCTTTGAATCTTCTTTATCATGCTAGGATTAACAGGAAAAAGCTAAAAATTTCAGAATTGCACCTTGCAATGTGGAGATATTACTGTTTGTGCATTTACAATATTCATTGATTTTTGCCATTGAAAAACATGTTTTTCATATACCAGAAATGTTTGAAGCTACTGACTGAATGAAAGGAGCTGGCATCTCACTCTCTTTGAATCTTCTTTATCATGCTAGGATTAGCAGGAAAAAGCAAAAAATTTCAGAATTGCACCTTGCAATGTGGAGATATTACTGTTTGTGCATTTACAATATTCATTGATTTTTGCCATTGAAAAACATGTTTTTCATATACCAGAAATGTTTGAAGCTACTGACTGAATGAAAGGAGCTGGCATCTCACTCTCTTTGAATCTTCTTTATCATGCTAGGATTAGCAGGAAAAAGCAAAAAATTTCAGAATTGCACCTTGCAATGTGGAGATATTACTGTTTGTGCATTTACAATATTCATTGATTTTTGCCATTGAAAAACATGTTTTTCATATACCAGAAATGTTTGAAGCTACTGACTGAATGAAAGGAGCTGGCATCTCACTCTCTTTGAATCTTCTTTATCATGCTAGGATTAACAGGAAAAAGCAAAAAATTTCAGAATTGCACCTTGCAATGTGGAGATATTACTGTTTGTGCATTTACAATATTCATTGATTTTTGCCATTGAAAAACGTCCAGAAATGTTTGAAGCTACTGACTGAATGAAAGGAGCTGGCATCTCACTCTCTTTGAATCTTCTTTATCATGCTAGGATTAGCAGGAAAAAGCAAAAAATTTCAGAATTGCACCTTGCAATGTGGAGATATTACTGTTTGTGCATTTACAATATTTCAATGGCAAAAATCAATGAATATTGTAAATGCACAAACAGTAATTTATCCGCATTGCAAGGTGCAATTCTGAAATTTTTTGCTTTTTCCTGCTCCTCTTAGCTTGATAAAGAAGATTCAAAGAGAGTGAGATGCCAGCTCCTTTCATTCAGTCAGTAGCTTCAAACATTTCTGGTATATGAATAACATGATGTTTTTCAATGGCAAAAATCAATGAATATTGTAAATGCACAAACAGTAATTTCTCCGCATTGCAAGGTGCAATTCTGAAATTTTTTGCTTTTTCCTGCTCCTCTTAGCATGATAAAGAAGATTCAAAGAGAGTGAGATGCCAGCTCCTTTCATTCAGTCAGTAGCTTCAATCATTTCTGGACGTTTTTCAATGGCAAAAATCAATAAATATTGTAAATGCACAAACAGTAATTTCTCCGCATTGCAAGGTGCAATTCTGAAATTTTTTGCTTTTTCCTGCTCCTCTTAGCATGATAAAGAAGATTCAAAGAGAGTGAGATGCCAGCTCCTTTCATTCAGTCAGTAGCTTCAAACATTTCTGGTATATGAATAACATGATGTTTTTCAATGGCAAAAATCAATGAATATTGTAAATGCACAAACAGTAATTTCTCCGCATTGCAAGGTGCAATTCTGAAATTTTTTGCTTTTTCCTGCTCCTCTTAGCATGATAAAGAAGATTCAAAGAGAGTGAGATGCCAGCTCCTTTCATTCAGTCAGTAGCTTCAATCATTTCTGGACGTTTTTCAATGGCAAAAATCAATGAATATTGTAAATGCACAAACAGTAATTTCTCCGCATTGCAAGGTGCAATTCTGAAATTTTTTACTTTTTCCTGCTCCTCTTAGCATGGTAAAGAAGATTCAAAGAGAGTGAGATGCCAGCTCCTTTCATTCAGTCAGTAGCTTCAATCATTTCTGGTATATGAATAACATGATGTTTTTCAATGGCAAAAATCAATGAATATTGTAAATGCACAAACAGTAATTTCTCCGCATTGCAAGGTGCAATTCTGAAATTTTTTGCTTTTTCCTGCTCCTCTTAGCATGATAAAGAAGATTCAAAGAGAGTGAGATGCCAGCTCCTTTCATTCAGTCAGTAGCTTCAATCATTTCTGGACGTTTTTCAATGGCAAAAATCAATGAATATTGTAAATGCATAAACTAATTTCTCCGCATTGCAAGGTGCAATTCTGAAATTTTTTGCTTTTTCCTGCTCCTCTTAGCATGATAAAGAAGATTCAAAGAGAGTGAGATGCCAGCTCCTTTCATTCAGTCAGTAGCTTCAATCATTTCTGGTAAATGAATAACATGATGTTTTTCAATGGCAAAAATCAATGAATTTTGTAAATGCACAAACAGTAATTTCTCCGCATTGCAAGGCGCAATTCTGAAATTTTTTGCTTTTTCCTGCTCCTCTTAGCATGATAAAGAAGATTCAAAGAGAGTGAGATGCCAGCTCCTTTCATTCAGTCAGTAGCTTCAATCATTTCTGGACGTTTTTCAATGGCAAAAATCAATGAATATTGTAAATGCACAAACAGTAATTTCTCCGCATTGCAAGGTGCAATTCTGAAATTTTTTGCTTTTTCCTGCTCCTCTTAGCATGATAAAGAAGATTCAAAGAGAGTGAGATGCCAGCTCCTTTCATTCAGTCAGTAGCTTCAATCATTTCTGGACGTTTTTCAATGTCAAAAATCAATGAATATTGTAAATGCACAAACAGTAATTTCTCCGCATTGCAAGGTGCAATTCTGAAATTTTTTGCTTTTTCCTGCTCCTCTTAGCATGATAAAGAAGATTCAAAGAGAGTGAGATGCCAGCTCCTTTCATTCAGTCAGTAGCTTCAAACATTTCTGGTATATGAATAACATGATGTTTTTCAATGGCAAAAATCAATGAATATTGTAAATGCACAAACAGTAATTTCTCCGCATTGCAAGGTGCAATTCTGAAATTTTTTGCTTTTTCCTGCTCCTCTTAGCATGATAAAGAAGATTCAAAGAGAGTGAGATGCCAGCTCCTTTCATTCAGTCAGTAGCTTCAATCATTTCTGGACGTTTTTCAATGGCAAAAATCAATGAATATTGTAAATGCACAAACAGTAATTTCTCCGCATTGCAAGGTGCAATTCTGAAATTTTTTGCTTTTTCCTGCTCCTCTTAACATGATAAAGAAGATTCAAAGAGAGTGAGATGCCAGCTCCTTTCATTCAGTCAGTAGCTTCAAACATTTCTGGTATATGAATAACATGATGTTTTTCAATGGCAAAAATCAATGAATATTGTAAATGCACAAACAGTAATTTCTCCGCATTGCAAGGTGCAATTCTGAAATTTTTTGCTTTTTCCTGCTCCTCTTAGCATGATAAAGAAGATTCAAAGAGAGTGAGATGCCAGCTCCTTTCATTCAGTCAGTAGCTTCAAACATTTCTGGACGTTTTTCAATTGCAAAAATCAATGGATATTGTAAATGCACAAACAGTAATTTCTCCGCATTGCAAGGTGCAATTCTGAAATTTTTTGCTTTTTCCTGCTCCTCTTAGCATGATAAAGAAGATTCAAAGAGAGTGAGATGCCAGCTACTTTCATTCAGTCAGTAGCTTCAATCATTTCTGGTATATGAATAACATGATGTTTTTCAATGGCAAAAATCAATGAATATTGTAAATGCACAAACAGTAATTTCTCCGCATTGCAAGGTGCAATTCTGAAATTTTTTGCTTTTTCCTGCTCCTCTTAGCATGATAAAGAAGATTCAAAGAGAGTGAGATGCCAGCTCCTTTCATTCAGTCAGTAGCTTCAAACATTTCTGGTATATGAATAACATGATGTTTTTCAATGGCAAAAATCAATGAATATTGTAAATGCACAAACAGTAATTTCTCCGCATTGCAAGGTGCAATTCTGAAATTTTTTGCTTTTTCCTGCTCCTCTTAGCATGATAAAGAAGATTCAAAGAGAGTGAGATGCCAGCTCCTTTCATTCAGTCAGTAGCTTCAATCATTTCTGGTATATGAATAACATGATGTTTTTCAATGGCAAAAATCAATGAATATTGTAAATGCGCAAAGAGTAATTTATCCGCATTGCAAGGTGCAATTCTGAAATTTTTTGCTTTTTCCTGCTCCTCTTAGCATGATAAAGAAGATTCAAAGAGAGTGAGATGCCAGCTCCTTTCATTCAGTCAGTAGCTTCAAACATTTCTGGTATATGAATAACATGATGTTTTTCAATGGCAAAAATCAATGAATATTGTAAATGCACAAACAGTAATTTCTCCGCATTGCAAGGTGCAATTCTGAAATTTTTTGCTTTTTCCTGCTCCTCTTAGCATGATAAAGAAGATTCAAAGAGAGTGAGATGCCAGCTCCTTTCATTCAGTCAGTAGCTTCAATCATTTCTGGTATATGAATAACATGATGTTTTTCAATGGCAAAAATCAATGAATTTTGTAAATGCACAAACAGCAATTTCTCCGCATTGCAAGGTGCAATTCTGAAATTTTTTGCTTTTTCCTGCTCCTCTTAGCATGATAAAGAAGATTCAAAGAGAGTGAGATGCCAGCTCCTTTCATTCAGTCAGTAGCTTCAATCATTTCTGGACGTTTTTCAATGGCAAAAATCAATGAATATTGTAAATGCAAAAACAGTAATTTCTCCGCATTGCAAGGTGCAATTCTGAAATTTTTTGCTTTTTCCTGCTCCTCTTAGCATGATAAAGAAGATTCAAAGAGAGTGAGATGCCAGCTCCTTTCATTCAGTCAGTAGCTTCAAACATTTCTGGTATATGAATAACATGATGTTTTTCAATGGCAAAAATCAATGAATATTGTAAATGCACAAACAGTAATTTCTCCGCATTGCAAGGTGCAATTCTGAAATTTTTTGCTTTTTCCTGCTCCTCTTAGCATGATAAAGAAGATTCAAAGAGAGTGAGATGCCAGCTCCTTTCATTCAGTCAGTAGCTTCAAACATTTCTGGTATATGAATAACATGATGTTTTTCAATGGCAAAAATCAATGAATATTGTAAATGCACAAACAGTAATTTCTCCGCATTGCAAGGTGCAATTCTGAAATTTTTTGCTTTTTCCTGCTCCTCTTAGCATGATAAAGAAGATTCAAAGAGAGTGAGATGCCAGCTCCTTTCATTCAGTCAGTAGCTTCAAACATTTCTGGTATATGAATAACATGATGTTTTTCAATGGCAAAAATCAATGAATATTGTAAATGCACAAACAGTAATTTCTCCGCATTGCAAGGTGCAATTCTGAAATTTTTTGCTTTTTCCTGCTCCTCTTAGCATGATAAAGAAGATTCAAAGAGAGTGAGATGCCAGCTCCTTTCATTCAGTCAGTAGCTTCAATCATTTCTGGACGTTTTTCAATGGCAAAAATCAATGAATATTGTAAATGCACAAACAGTAATTTCTCCGCATTGCAAGGTGCAATTCTGAAATTTTTTGCTTTTTCCTGCTCCTCTTAGCATGATAAAGAGATTCAAAGAGAGTGAGATGCCAGCTCCTTTCATTCAGTCAGTAGCTTCAAACATTTCTGGTATATGAATAACATGATGTTTTTCAATGGTAAAAATCAATGAATATTGTAAATGCACAAACAGTAATTTCTCCGCATTGCAAGGTGCAATTCTGAAATTTTTTGCTTTTTCCTGCTCCTCTTAGCATGATAAAGAAGATTCAAAGAGATTGAGATGCCAGCTCCTTTCATTCAGTCAGTAGCTTCAATCATTTCTGGTATATGAATAACATGATGTTTTTCAATGGCAAAAATCAATGAATATTGTAAATGCACAAACAGTAATTTATCCGCATTGCAAGGTGCAATTCTGAAATTTTTTGCTTTTTCCTGCTCCTCTTAGCATGATAAAGAAGATTCAAAGAGAGTGAGATGCCAGCTCCTTTCATTCAGTCAGTAGCTTCAAACATTTCTGGTATATGAATAACATGATGTTTTTCAATGGCAAAAATCAATGAATATTGTAAATGCACAAACAGTAATTTCTCCGCATTGCAAGGTGCAATTCTGAAATTTTTTGCTTTTTCCTGCTCCTCTTAGCATGATAAATAAGATTCAAAGAGAGTGAGATGCCAGCTCCTTTCATTCAGTCAGTAGCTTCAATCATTTCTGGAAGTTTTTCAATGGCAAAAATCAATGAATATTGTAAATGCACAAACAGTAATTTCTCCGCATTGCAAGGTGCAATTCTGAAATTTTTTGCTTTTTCCTGCTCCTCTTAGCATGATAAAGAAGATTCAAAGAGAGTGAGATGCCAGCTCCTTTCATTCAGTCAGTAGCTTCAATCATTTCTGGACGTTTTTCAATGGCAAAAATCAATGAATATTGTAAATGCACAAACAGTAATTTCTCCGCATTGCAAGGTGCAATTCTGAAATTTTTTGCTTTCTCCTGCTCCTCTTAGCATGATAAAGAAGATTCAAAGAGAGTGAGATGCCAGCTCCTTTCATTCAGTCAGTAGCTTCAATCATTTCTGGACGTTTTTCAATGGCAAAAATCAGTGAATATTGTAAATGCACAAACAGTAATTTCTCCGCATTGCAAGGTGCAATTCTGAAATTTTTTGCTTTTTCCTGCTCCTCTTAGCATGATAAAGAAGATTCAAAGAGAGTGAGATGCCAGCTCCTTTCATTCAGTCAGTAGCTTCAAACATTTCTGGTATATGAATAACATGATGTTTTTCAATGGCAAAAATCAATGAATATTGTAAATGCACAAACAGTAATTTCTCCGCATTGCAAGGTGCAATTCTGAAATTTTTTGCTTTTTCCTGCTCCTCTTAGCATGATAAAGAAGATTCAAAGAGAGTGAGATGCCAGCTCCTTTCATTCAGTCAGTAGCTTCAATCATTTCTGGACGTTTTTCATTGGCAAAAATCAATGAATATTGTAAATGCACAAACAGTAATTTCTCCGCATTGCAAGGTGCAATTCTGAAATTTTTTGCTTTTTCCTGCTCCTCTTAGCATGATAAAGAAGATTCAAAGAGAGTGAGATGCCAGCTCCTTTCATTCAGTCAGTAGCTTCAAACATTTCTGGTATATGAATAACATGATGTTTTTCAATGGCAAAAATCAATGAATATTGTAAATGCACAAACAGTAATTTCTCCGCATTGCAAGGTGCAATTCTGAAATTTTTTGCTTTTTCCTGCTCCTCTTAGCATGATAAAGAAGATTCAAAGAGAGTGAGATGCCAGCTCCTTTCCTTCAGTCAGTAGCTTCAATCATTTCTGGACGTTTTTCAATGGCAAAAATCAATGAATATTGTAAATGCACAAACAGTAATTTCTCCGCATTGCAAGGTGCAATTCTGAAATTTTTTGCTTTTTCCTGCTCCTCTTAGCATGATAAAGAAGATTCAAAGAGAGTGAGATGCCAGCTCCTTTCATTCAGTCAGTAGCTTCAATCATTTCTGGAAGTTTTTCAATGGCAAAAATCAATGAATATTGTAAATGCACAAACAGTAATTTCTCCGCATTGCAAGGTGCAATTCTGAAATTTTTTGCTTTTTCCTGCTCCTCTTAGCATGATAAAGAAGATTCAAAGAGAGTGAGATGCCAGCTCCTTTCATTCAGTCAGTAGCTTCAATCATTTCTGGACGTTTTTCAATGGCAAAAATCAATGAATATTGTAAATGCACAAACAGTAATTTCTCCGCATTGCAAGGTGCAATTCTGAAATTTTTTGCTTTTTCCTGCTCCTCTTAGCATGATAAAGAAGATTCAAAGAGAGTGAGATGCCAGCTCCTTTCATTCAGTCAGTAGCTTCAATCATTTCTGGATGTTTTTCAATGGCAAAAATTAATGAATATTGTAAATGCACAAACAGTAATTTCTCCGCATTGCAAGGTGCAATTCTGAAATTTTTTGCTTTTTCCTGCTCCTCTTAGCATGATAAAGAAGATTCAAAGAGAGTGAGATGCCAGCTCCTTTCATTCAGTCAGTAGCTTCAAACATTTCTGGTATATGAATAACATGATGTTTTTCAATGGCAAAAATCAATGAATATTGTAAATGCACAAACAGTAATTTCTCCGCATTGCAAGGTGCAATTCTGAAATTTTTTGCTTTTTCCTGCTCCTCTTAGCATGATAAAGAAGATTCAAAGAGAGTGAGATGCCAGCTCCTTTCATTCAGTCAGTAGCTTCAATCATTTCTGGTATATGAATAACATCATGTTTTTCAATGGCAAAAATCAATGAATTTTGTAAATGCACAAACAGCAATTTCTCCGCATTGCAAGGTGCAATTCTGAAATTTTTTGCTTTTTCCTGCTCCTCTTAGCATGATAAAGAAGATTCAAAGAGAGTGAGATGCCAGCTCCTTTCATTCAGTCAGTAGCTTCAATCATTTCTGGACGTTTTTCAATGGCAAAAATCAATGAATATTGTAAATGCAAAAACAGTAATTTCTCCGCATTGCAAGGTGCAATTCTGAAATTTTTTGCTTTTTCCTGCTCCTCTTAGCATGATAAAGAAGATTCAAAGAGAGTGAGATGCCAGCTCCTTTCATTCAGTCAGTAGCTTCAAACATTTCTGGTATATGAATAACATGATGTTTTTCAATGGCAAAAATCAATGAATATTGTAAATGCACAAACAGTAATTTCTCCGCATTGCAAGGTGCAATTCTGAAATTTTTTGCTTTTTCCTGCTCCTCTTAGCATGATAAAGAAGATTCAAAGAGAGTGAGATGCCAGCTCCTTTCGTTCAGTCAGTAGCTTCAATCATTTCTGGACGTTTTTCAATGGTAAAAATCAATGAATATTGTAAATGCACAAACAGTAATTTCTCCGCATTGCAAGGTGCAATTCTGAAATTTTTTGCTTTTTCCTGCTCCTCTTAGCATGATAAAGAAGATTCAAAGAGAGTGAGATGCCAGCTCCTTTCATTCAGTCAGTAGCTTCAAACATTTCTGGTATATGAATAACATGATGTTTTTCAATGGCAAAAATCAATGAATATTGTAAATGCACAAACAGTAATTTCTCCGCATTGCAAGGTGCAATTCTGAAATTTTTTGCTTTTTCCTGCTCCTCTTAGCATGATAAAGAAGATTCAAAGAGAGTGAGATGCCAGCTCCTTTCATTCAGTCAGTAGCTTCAAACATTTCTGGTATATGAATAACATGATGTTTTTCAATGGCAAAAATCAATGAATATTGTAAATGCACAAACAGTAATTTCTCCGCATTGCAAGGTGCAATTCTGAAATTTTTTGCTTTTTCCTGCTCCTCTTAGCATGATAAAGAAGATTCAAAGAGAGTGAGATGCCAGCTCCTTTCATTCAGTCAGTAGCTTCAATCATTTCTGGACGTTTTTCAATGGCAAAAATCAATGAATATTGTAAATGCACAAACAGTAATTTCTCCGCATTGCAAGGTGCAATTCTGAAATTTTTTGCTTTTTCCTGCTCCTCTTAGCATGATAAAGAGATTCAAAGAGAGTGAGATGCCAGCTCCTTTCATTCAGTCAGTAGCTTCAAACATTTCTGGTATATGAATAACATGATGTTTTTCAATGGTAAAAATCAATGAATATTGTAAATGCACAAACAGTAATTTCTCCGCATTGCAAGGTGCAATTCTGAAATTTTTTGCTTTTTCCTGCTCCTCTTAGCATGATAAAGAAGATTCAAAGAGATTGAGATGCCAGCTCCTTTCATTCAGTCAGTAGCTTCAATCATTTCTGGTATATGAATAACATGATGTTTTTCAATGGCAAAAATCAATGAATATTGTAAATGCACAAACAGTAATTTATCCGCATTGCAAGGTGCAATTCTGAAATTTTTTGCTTTTTCCTGCTCCTCTTAGCATGATAAAGAAGATTCAAAGAGAGTGAGATGCCAGCTCCTTTCATTCAGTCAGTAGCTTCAAACATTTCTGGTATATGAATAACATGATGTTTTTCAATGGCAAAAATCAATGAATATTGTAAATGCACAAACAGTAATTTCTCCGCATTGCAAGGTGCAATTCTGAAATTTTTTGCTTTTTCCTGCTCCTCTTAGCATGATAAATAAGATTCAAAGAGAGTGAGATGCCAGCTCCTTTCATTCAGTCAGTAGCTTCAATCATTTCTGGAAGTTTTTCAATGGCAAAAATCAATGAATATTGTAAATGCACAAACAGTAATTTCTCCGCATTGCAAGGTGCAATTCTGAAATTTTTTGCTTTTTCCTGCTCCTCTTAGCATGATAAAGAAGATTCAAAGAGAGTGAGATGCCAGCTCCTTTCATTCAGTCAGTAGCTTCAATCATTTCTGGACGTTTTTCAATGGCAAAAATCAATGAATATTGTAAATGCACAAACAGTAATTTCTCCGCATTGCAAGGTGCAATTCTGAAATTTTTTGCTTTCTCCTGCTCCTCTTAGCATGATAAAGAAGATTCAAAGAGAGTGAGATGCCAGCTCCTTTCATTCAGTCAGTAGCTTCAATCATTTCTGGACGTTTTTCAATGGCAAAAATCAGTGAATATTGTAAATGCACAAACAGTAATTTCTCCGCATTGCAAGGTGCAATTCTGAAATTTTTTGCTTTTTCCTGCTCCTCTTAGCATGATAAAGAAGATTCAAAGAGAGTGAGATGCCAGCTCCTTTCATTCAGTCAGTAGCTTCAAACATTTCTGGTATATGAATAACATGATGTTTTTCAATGGCAAAAATCAATGAATATTGTAAATGCACAAACAGTAATTTCTCCGCATTGCAAGGTGCAATTCTGAAATTTTTTGCTTTTTCCTGCTCCTCTTAGCATGATAAAGAAGATTCAAAGAGAGTGAGATGCCAGCTCCTTTCATTCAGTCAGTAGCTTCAATCATTTCTGGACGTTTTTCATTGGCAAAAATCAATGAATATTGTAAATGCACAAACAGTAATTTCTCCGCATTGCAAGGTGCAATTCTGAAATTTTTTGCTTTTTCCTGCTCCTCTTAGCATGATAAAGAAGATTCAAAGAGAGTGAGATGCCAGCTCCTTTCATTCAGTCAGTAGCTTCAAACATTTCTGGTATATCAATAACATGATGTTTTTCAATGGCAAAAATCAATGAATATTGTAAATGCACAAACAGTAATTTCTCCGCATTGCAAGGTGCAATTCTGAAATTTTTTGCTTTTTCCTGCTCCTCTTAGCATGATAAAGAAGATTCAAAGAGAGTGAGATGCCAGCTCCTTTCCTTCAGTCAGTAGCTTCAATCATTTCTGGACGTTTTTCAATGGCAAAAATCAATGAATATTGTAAATGCACAAACAGTAATTTCTCCGCATTGCAAGGTGCAATTCTGAAATTTTTTGCTTTTTCCTGCTCCTCTTAGCATGATAAAGAAGATTCAAAGAGAGTGAGATGCCAGCTCCTTTCATTCAGTCAGTAGCTTCAATCATTTCTGGAAGTTTTTCAATGGCAAAAATCAATGAATATTGTAAATGCACAAACAGTAATTTCTCCGCATTGCAAGGTGCAATTCTGAAATTTTTTGCTTTTTCCTGCTCCTCTTAGCATGATAAAGAAGATTCAAAGAGAGTGAGATGCCAGCTCCTTTCATTCAGTCAGTAGCTTCAATCATTTCTGGACGTTTTTCAATGGCAAAAATCAATGAATATTGTAAATGCACAAACAGTAATTTCTCCGCATTGCAAGGTGCAATTCTGAAATTTTTTGCTTTTTCCTGCTCCTCTTAGCATGATAAAGAAGATTCAAAGAGAGTGAGATGCCAGCTCCTTTCATTCAGTCAGTAGCTTCAATCATTTCTGGAAGTTTTTCAATGGCAAAAATTAATGAATATTGTAAATGCACAAACAGTAATTTCTCCGCATTGCAAGGTGCAATTCTGAAATTTTTTGCTTTTTCCTGCTCCTCTTAGCATGATAAAGAAGATTCAAAGAGAGTGAGATGCCAGCTCCTTTCATTCAGTCAGTAGCTTCAATCATTTCTGGACGTTTTTCAATGGCAAAAATCAATGAATATTGTAAATGCACAAACAGTAATTTCTCCGCATTGCAAGGTGCAATTCTGAAATTTTTTGCTTTTTCCTGCTCCTCTTAGCATGATAAAGAAGATTCAAAGAGAGTGAGATGCCAGCTCCTTTCATTCAGTCAGTAGCTTCAATCATTTCTGGACGTTTTTCAATGGCAAAAATCAGTGAATATTGTAAATGCACAAACAGTAATTTCTCCGCATTGCAAGGTGCAATTCTGAAATTTTTTGCTTTTTCCTGCTCCTCTTAGCATGATAAAGAAGATTCAAAGAGAGTGAGATGCCAGCTCCTTTCATTCAGTCAGTAGCTTCAAACATTTCTGGTATATGAATAACATGATGTTTTTCAATGGCAAAAATCAATGAATATTGTAAATGCACAAACAGTAATTTCTCCGCATTGCAAGGTGCAATTCTGAAATTTTTTGCTTTTTCCTGCTCCTCTTAGCATGATAAAGAAGATTCAAAGAGAGTGAGATGCCAGCTCCTTTCATTCAGTCAGTAGCTTCAATCATTTCTGGACGTTTTTCAATGGCAAAAATCAATGAATATTGTAAATGCACAAACAGTAATTTCTCCGCATTGCAAGGTGCAATTCTGAAATTTTTTGCTTTTTCCTGCTCCTCTTAGCATGATAAAGAAGATTCAAAGAGAGTGAGATGCCAGCTCCTTTCATTCAGTCAGTAGCTTCAATCATTTCTGGAAGTTTTTCAATGGCAAAAATCAATGAATATTGTAAATGCACAAACAGTAATTTCTCCGCATTGCAAGGTGCAATTCTGAAATTTTTTGCTTTTTCCTGCTCCTCTTAGCATGATAAAGAAGATTCAAAGAGAGTGAGATGCCAGCTCCTTTCATTCAGTCAGTAGCTTCAATCATTTCTGGACGTTTTTCAATGGCAAAAATCAATGAATATTGTAAATGCACAAACAGTAATTTCTCCGCATTGCAAGGTGCAATTCTGAAATTTTTTGCTTTTTCCTGCTCCTCTTAGCATGATAAAGAAGATTCAAAGAGAGTGAGATGCCAGCTCCTTTCATTCAGTCAGTAGCTTCAATCATTTCTGGAAGTTTTTCAATGGCAAAAATTAATGAATATTGTAAATGCACAAACAGTAATTTCTCCGCATTGCAAGGTGCAATTCTGAAATTTTTTGCTTTTTCCTGCTCCACTTAGCATGATAAAGAAGATTCAAAGAGAGTGAGATGCCAGCTCCTTTCATTCAGTCAGTAGCTTCAATCATTTCTGGACGTTTTTCAATGGCAAAAATCAATGAATATTGTAAATGCACAAACAGTAATTTCTCCGCATTGCAAGGTGCAATTCTGAAATTTTTTGCTTTTTCCTGCTCCTCTTAGCATGATAAAGAAGATTCAAAGAGAGTGAGATGCCAGCTCCTTTCATTCAGTCAGTAGCTTCAATCATTTCTGGACGTTTTTCAATGGCAAAAATCAGTGAATATTGTAAATGCACAAACAGTAATTTCTCCGCATTGCAAGGTGCAATTCTGAAATTTTTTGCTTTTTCCTGCACCTCTTAGCATGATAAAGAAGATTCAAAGAGAGTGAGATGCCAGCTCCTTTCATTCAGTCAGTAGCTTCAAACATTTCTGGTATATGAATAACATGATGTTTTTCAATGGCAAAAATCAATGAATATTGTAAATGCACAAACAGTAATTTCTCCGCATTGCAAGGTGCAATTCTGAAATTTTTTGCTTTTTCCTGCTCCTCTTAGCATGATAAAGAAGATTCAAAGAGAGTGAGATGCCAGCTCCTTTCATTCAGTCAGTAGCTTCAATCATTTCTGGACATTTTTCAATGGCAAAAATCAATGAATATTGTAAATGCACAAAACAGTAATTTCTCCGCATTGCAAGGTGCAATTCTGAAATTTTTTGCTTTTTCCTGCTCCTCTTAGCATGATAAAGAAGATTCAAAGAGAGTGAGATGCCAGCTCCTTTCATTCAGTCAGTAGCTTCAAACATTTCTGGTATATGAATAACATGATGTTTTTCAATGGCAAAAATCAATGAATATTGTAAATGCACAAACAGTAATTTCTCCGCATTGCAAGGTGCAATTCTGAAATTTTTTGCTTTTTCCTGCTCCTCTTAGCATGATAAAGAAGATTCAAAGAGAGTGAGATGCCAGCTCCTTTCATTCAGTCAGTAGCTTCAATCATTTCTGGACGTTTTTCAATGGCAAAAATCAATGAATATTGTAAATGCACAAACAGTAATTTCTCCGCATTGCAAGGTGCAATTCTGAAATTTTTTGCTTTTTCCTGCTCCTCTTAGCATGATAAAGAAGATTCAAAGAGAGTGAGATGCCAGCTCCTTTCATTCAGTCAGTAGCTTCAATCATTTCTGGAAGTTTTTCAATGGCAAAAATCAATGAATATTGTAAATGCACAAACAGTAATTTCTCCGCATTGCAAGGTGCAATTCTGAAATTTTTTGCTTTTTCCTGCTCCTCTTAGCATGATAAAGAAGATTCAAAGAGAGTGAGATGCCAGCTCCTTTCATTCAGTCAGTAGCTTCAATCATTTCTGGACGTTTTTCAATGGCAAAAATCAATGAATATTGTAAATGCACAAACAGTAATTTCTCCGCATTGCAAGGTGCAATTCTGAAATTTTTTGCTTTTTCCTGCTCCTCTTAGCATGATAAAGAAGATTCAAAGAGAGTGAGATGCCAGCTCCTTTCATTC
This sequence comes from Phyllobates terribilis, assembly GCF_046119375.1. Taxonomy (NCBI): domain Eukaryota; kingdom Metazoa; phylum Chordata; class Amphibia; order Anura; family Dendrobatidae; genus Phyllobates; species Phyllobates terribilis. The sequence continues at coordinate 49,269 of NW_027367590.1, forward strand.
AGTCAGTAGCTTCAAACATTTCTGGTATATGAATAACATGATGTTTTTCAATGGCAAAAATCAATGAATATTGTAAATGCACAAACAATAATTTCTCCGCATTGCAAGGTGCAATTCTGAAATTTTTTGCTTTTTCCTGCTCCTCTTAGCATGATAAAGAAGATTCAAAGAGAGTGAGATGCCAGCTCCTTTCATTCAGTCAGTAGCTTCAATCATTTCTGGACGTTTTTCAATGGCAAAAATCAGTGAATATTGTAAATGCACAAACAGTAATTTCTCCGCATTGCAAGGTGCAATTCTGAAATTTTTTGCTTTTTCCTGCACCTCTTAGCATGATAAAGAAGATTCAAAGAGAGTGAGATGCCAGCTCCTTTCATTCAGTCAGTAGCTTCAAACATTTCTGGTATATGAATAACATGATGTTTTTCAATGGCAAAAATCAATGAATATTGTAAATGCACAAACAGTAATTTCTCCGCATTGCAAGGTGCAATTCTGAAATTTTTTGCTTTTTCCTGCTCCTCTTAGCATGATAAAGAAGATTCAAAGAGAGTGAGATGCCAGCTCCTTTCATTCAGTCAGTAGCTTCAATCATTTCTGGACATTTTTCAATGGCAAAAATCAATGAATATTGTAAATGCACAAAACAGTAATTTCTCCGCATTGCAAGGTGCAATTCTGAAATTTTTTGCTTTTTCCTGCTCCTCTTAGCATGATAAAGAAGATTCAAAGAGAGTGAGATGCCAGCTCCTTTCATTCAGTCAGTAGCTTCAAACATTTCTGGTATATGAATAACATGATGTTTTTCAATGGCAAAAATCAATGAATATTGTAAATGCACAAACAGTAATTTCTCCGCATTGCAAGGTGCAATTCTGAAATTTTTTGCTTTTTCCTGCTCCTCTTAGCATGATAAAGAAGATTCAAAGAGAGTGAGATGCCAGCTCCTTTCATTCAGTCAGTAGCTTCAATCATTTCTGGACGTTTTTCAATGGCAAAAATCAATGAATATTGTAAATGCACAAACAGTAATTTCTCCGCATTGCAAGGTGCAATTCTGAAATTTTTTGCTTTTTCCTGCTCCTCTTAGCATGATAAAGAAGATTCAAAGAGAGTGAGATGCCAGCTCCTTTCATTCAGTCAGTAGCTTCAATCATTTCTGGAAGTTTTTCAATGGCAAAAATCAATGAATATTGTAAATGCACAAACAGTAATTTCTCCGCATTGCAAGGTGCAATTCTGAAATTTTTTGCTTTTTCCTGCTCCTCTTAGCATGATAAAGAAGATTCAAAGAGAGTGAGATGCCAGCTCCTTTCATTCAGTCAGTAGCTTCAATCATTTCTGGACGTTTTTCAATGGCAAAAATCAATGAATATTGTAAATGCACAAACAGTAATTTCTCCGCATTGCAAGGTGCAATTCTGAAATTTTTTGCTTTTTCCTGCTCCTCTTAGCATGATAAAGAAGATTCAAAGAGAGTGAGATGCCAGCTCCTTTCATTCAGTCAGTAGCTTCAAACATTTCTGGTATATGAATAACATGATGTTTTTCAATGGCAAAAATCAATGAATATTGTAAATGCACAAACAATAATTTCTCCGCATTGCAAGGTGCAATTCTGAAATTTTTTGCTTTTTCCTGCTCCTCTTAGCATGATAAAGAAGATTCAAAGAGAGTGAGATGCCAGCTCCTTTCATTCAGTCAGTAGCTTCAATCATTTCTGGACGTTTTTCAATGGCAAAAATCAATGAATATTGTAAATGCACAAACAGTAATTTCTCCGCATTGCAAGGTGCAATTCTGAAATTTTTTGCTTTTTCCTGCTCCTCTTAGCATGATAAAGAAGATTCAAAGAGAGTGAGATGCCAGCTCCTTTCATTCAGTCAGTAGCTTCAATCATTTCTGGACGTTTTTCAATGGCAAAAATCAATGAATATTGTAAATGCACAAACAGTAATTTCTCCGCATTGCAAGGTGCAATTCTGAAATTTTTTGCTTTTTCCTGCTCCTCTTAGCATGATAAAGAAGATTCAAAGAGAGTGAGATGCCAGCTCCTTTCATTCAGTCAGTAGCTTCAAACATTTCTGGTATATGAATAACATGATGTTTTTCAATGGCAAAAATCAATGAATATTGTAAATGCACAAACAGTAATTTCTCCGCATTGCAAGGTGCAATTCTGAAATTTTTTGCTTTTTCCTGCTCCTCTTAGCATGATAAAGAAGATTCAAAGAGAGTGAGATGCCAGCTCCTTTCATTCAGTCAGTAGCTTCAATCATTTCTGGAAGTTTTTCAATGGCAAAAATCAATGAATATTGTAAATGCACAAACAGTAATTTCTCCGCATTGCAAGGTGCAATTCTGAAATTTTTTGCTTTTTCCTGCTCCTCTTAGCATGATAAAGAAGATTCAAAGAGAGTGAGATGCCAGCTCCTTTCATTCAGTCAGTAGCTTCAATCATTTCTGGACGTTTTTCAATGGCAAAAATCAATGAATATTGTAAATGCACAAACAGTAATTTCTCCGCATTGCAAGGTGCAATTCTGAAATTTTTTGCTTTTTCCTGCTCCTCTTAGCATGATAAAGAAGATTCAAAGAGAGTGAGATGCCAGCTCCTTTCATTCAGTCAGTAGCTTCAATCATTTCTGGAAGTTTTTCAATGGCAAAAATTAATGAATATTGTAAATGCACAAACAGTAATTTCTCTGCATTGCAAGGTGCAATTCTGAAATTTTTTGCTTTTTCCTGCTCCTCTTAGCATGATAAAGAAGATTCAAAGAGAGTGAGATGCCAGCTCCTTTCATTCAGTCAGTAGCTTCAATCATTTCTGGACGTTTTTCAATGGCAAAAATCAATGAATATTGTAAATGCACAAACAGTAATTTCTCCGCATTGCAAGGTGCAATTCTGAAATTTTTTGCTTTTTCCTGCTCCTCTTAGCATGATAAAGAAGATTCAAAGAGAGTGAGATGCCAGCTCCTTTCATTCAGTCAGTAGCTTCAATCATTTCTGGACGTTTTTCAATGGCAAAAATCAGTGAATATTGTAAATGCACAAACAGTAATTTCTCCGCATTGCAAGGTGCAATTCTGAAATTTTTTGCTTTTTCCTGCTCCTCTTAGCATGATAAAGAAGATTCAAAGAGAGTGAGATGCCAGCTCCTTTCATTCAGTCAGTAGCTTCAAACATTTCTGGTATATGAATAACATGATGTTTTTCAATGGCAAAAATCAATGAATATTGTAAATGCACAAACAGTAATTTCTCCGCATTGCAAGGTGCAATTCTGAAATTTTTTGCTTTTTCCTGCTCCTCTTAGCATGATAAAGAAGATTCAAAGAGAGTGAGATGCCAGCTCCTTTCATTCAGTCAGTAGCTTCAATCGTTTCTGGACGTTTTTCAATGGCAAAAATCAATGAATATTGTAAATGCACAAACAGTAATTTCTCCGCATTGCAAGGTGCAATTCTGAAATTTTTTGCTTTTTCCTGCTCCTCTTAGCATGATAAAGAAGATTCAAAGAGAGTGAGATGCCAGCTCCTTTCATTCAGTCAGTAGCTTCAATGATTTCTGGAAGTTTTTCAATGGCAAAAATCAATGAATATTGTAAATGCACAAACAGTAATTTCTCCGCATTGCAAGGTGCAATTCTGAAATTTTTTGCTTTTTCCTGCTCCTCTTAGCATGATAAAGAAGATTCAAAGAGAGTGAGATGCCAGCTCCTTTCATTCAGTCAGTAGCTTCAATCATTTCTGGACGTTTTTCAATGGCAAAAATCAATGAATATTGTAAATGCACAAACAGTAATTTCTCCGCATTGCAAGGTGCAATTCTGAAATTTTTTGCTTTTTCCTGCTCCTCTTAGCATGATAAAGAAGATTCAAAGAGAGTGAGATGCCAGCTCCTTTCATTCAGTCAGTAGCTTCAATCATTTCTGGAAGTTTTTCAATGGCAAAAATTAATGAATATTGTAAATGCACAAACAGTAATTTCTCCGCATTGCAAGGTGCAATTCTGAAATTTTTTGCTTTTTCCTGCTCCTCTTAGCATGATAAAGAAGATTCAAAGAGAGTGAGATGCCAGCTCCTTTCATTCAGTCAGTAGCTTCAATCATTTCTGGACGTTTTTCAATGGCAAAAATCAATGAATATTGTAAATGCACAAACAGTAATTTCTCCGCATTGCAAGGTGCAATTCTGAAATTTTTTGCTTTTTCCTGCTCCTCTTAGCATGATAAAGAAGATTCAAAGAGAGTGAGATGCCAGCTCCTTTCATTCAGTCAGTAGCTTCAATCATTTCTGGACGTTTTTCAATGGCAAAAATCAGTGAATATTGTAAATGCACAAACAGTAATTTCTCCGCATTGCAAGGTGCAATTCTGAAATTTTTTGCTTTTTCCTGCTCCTCTTAGCATGATAAAGAAGATTCAAAGAGAGTGAGATGCCAGCTCCTTTCATTCAGTCAGTAGCTTCAAACATTTCTGGTATATGAATAACATGATGTTTTTCAATGGCAAAAATCAATGAATATTTTAAATGCACAAACAGTAATTTCTCCGCATTGCAAGGTGCAATTCTGAAATTTTTTGCTTTTTCCTGCTCCTCTTAGCATGATAAAGAAGATTCAAAGAGAGTGAGATGCCAGCTCCTTTCATTCAGTCAGTAGCTTCAATCATTTCTGGACATTTTTCAATGGCAAAAATCAATGAATATTGTAAATGCACAAAACAGTAATTTCTCCGCATTGCAAGGTGCAATTCTGAAATTTTTTGCTTTTTCCTGCTCCTCTTAGCATGATAAAGAAGATTCAAAGAGAGTGAGATGCCAGCTCCTTTCATTCAGTCAGTAGCTTCAAACATTTCTGGTATATGAATAACATGATGTTTTTCAATGGCAAAAATCAATGAATATTGTAAATGCACAAACAGTAATTTCTCCGCATTGCAAGGTGCAATTCTGAAATTTTTTGCTTTTTCCTGCTCCTCTTAGCATGATAAAGAAGATTCAAAGAGAGTGAGATGCCAGCTCCTTTCATTCAGTCAGTAGCTTCAATCATTTCTGGACGTTTTTCAATGGCAAAAATCAATGAATATTGTAAATGCACAAACAGTAATTTCTCCGCATTGCAAGGTGCAATTCTGAAATTTTTTGCTTTTTCCTGCTCCTCTTAGCATGATAAAGAAGATTCAAAGAGAGTGAGATGCCAGCTCCTTTCATTCAGTCAGTAGCTTCAATCATTTCTGGAAGTTTTTCAATGGCAAAAATCAATGAATATTGTAAATGCACAAACAGTAATTTCTCCGCATTGCAAGGTGCAATTCTGAAATTTTTTGCTTTTTCCTGCTCCTCTTAGCATGATAAAGAAGATTCAAAGAGAGTGAGATGCCAGCTCCTTTCATTCAGTCAGTAGCTTCAATCATTTCTGGACGTTTTTCAATGGCAAAAATCAATGAATATTGTAAATGCACAAACAGTAATTTCTCCGCATTGCAAGGTGCAATTCTGAAATTTTTTGCTTTTTCCTGCTCCTCTTAGCATGATAAAGAAGATTCAAAGAGAGTGAGATGCCAGCTCCTTTCATTCAGTCAGTAGCTTCAAACATTTCTGGTATATGAATAACATGATGTTTTTCAATGGCAAAAATCAATGAATATTGTAAATGCACAAACAATAATTTCTCCGCATTGCAAGGTGCAATTCTGAAATTTTTTGCTTTTTCCTGCTCCTCTTAGCATGATAAAGAAGATTCAAAGAGAGTGAGATGCCAGCTCCTTTCATTCAGTCAGTAGCTTCAATCATTTCTGGACGTTTTTCAATGGCAAAAATCAATGAATATTGTAAATGCACAAACAGTAATTTCTCCGCATTGCAAGGTGCAATTCTGAAATTTTTTGCTTTTTCCTGCTCCTCTTAGCATGATAAAGAAGATTCAAAGAGAGTGAGATGCCAGCTCCTTTCATTCAGTCAGTAGCTTCAATCATTTCTGGACGTTTTTCAATGGCAAAAATCAATGAATATTGTAAATGCACAAACAGTAATTTCTCCGCATTGCAAGGTGCAATTCTGAAATTTTTTGCTTTTTCCTGCTCCTCTTAGCATGATAAAGAAGATTCAAAGAGAGTGAGATGCCAGCTCCTTTCATTCAGTCAGTAGCTTCAAACATTTCTGGTATATGAATAACATGATGTTTTTCAATGGCAAAAATCAATGAATATTGTAAATGCACAAACAATAATTTCTCCGCATTGCAAGGTGCAATTCTGAAATTTTTTGCTTTTTCCTGCTCCTCTTAGCATGATAAAGAAGATTCAAAGAGAGTGAGATGCCAGCTCCTTTCATTCAGTCAGTAGCTTCAATCATTTCTGGACGTTTTTCAATGGCAAAAATCAATGAATATTGTAAATGCACAAACAGTAATTTCTCCGCATTGCAAGGTGCAATTCTGAAATTTTTTGCTTTTTCCTGCTCCTCTTAGCATGATAAAGAAGATTCAAAGAGAGTGAGATGCCAGCTCCTTTCATTCAGTCAGTAGCTTCAATCATTTCTGGACGTTTTTCAATGGCAAAAATCAATGAATATTGTAAATGCACAAACAGTAATTTCTCCGCATTGCAAGGTGCAATTCTGAAATTTTTTGCTTTTTCCTGCTCCTCTTAGCATGATAAAGAAGATTCAAAGAGAGTGAGATGCCAGCTCCTTTCATTCAGTCAGTAGCTTCAAACATTTCTGGTATATGAATAACATGATGTTTTTCAATGGCAAAAATCAATGAATATTGTAAATGCACAAACAGTAATTTCTCCGCATTGCAAGGTGCAATTCTGAAATTTTTTGCTTTTTCCTGCTCCTCTTAGCATGATAAAGAAGATTCAAAGAGAGTGAGATGCCAGCTCCTTTCATTCAGTCAGTAGCTTCAATCATTTCTGGACGTTTTTCAATGGCAAAAATCAATGAATATTGTAAATGCACAAACAGTAATTTCTCCGCATTGCAAGGTGCAATTCTGAAATTTTTTGCTTTTTCCTGCTCCTCTTAGCATGATAAAGAAGATTCAAAGAGAGTGAGATGCCAGCTGCTTTCATTCAGTCAGTAGCTTCAAACATTTCTGGTATATGAATAACATGATGTTTTTCAATGGCAAAAATCAATGAATATTGTAAATGCACAAACAGTAATTTCTCCGCATTGCAAGGTGCAATTCTGAAATTTTTTGCTTTTTCCTGCTCCTCTTAGCATGATAAAGAAGATTCAAAGAGAGTGAGATGCCAGCTCCTTTCGTTCAGTCAGTAGCTTCAATCATTTCTGGACGTTTTTCAATGGCAAAAATCATTGAATATTGTAAATGCACAAACAGTAATTTCTCCGCATTGCAAGGTGCAATTCTGAAATTTTTTACTTTTTCCTGCTCCTCTTAGCATGATAAAGAAGATTCAAAGAG